>NW_024542142.1:0-162127 GCF_016758785.1 Suillus bovinus | reverse complement strand
AATCACTTACATCCCTGATAGTAACTCCGCCCCGAAGGTCCATTAGTTTCCCCGCTCCCTATCTTGCTGTTGTACAGGTAACAGATCCCAGGAAGCCGCAACTTACTCTGAATCCTCTGGGGGTCACAAAGCATCCTGTTCCGGGACAGGCTGCTCGTTGGCATGGGCGCGCAGTCCTTGGCGCCGTCAACGCTTGATGCCTTTGGCATAAGGATGTGAAAGCTATAGGTATTTGGATCCAAAGTAAAAGCCAGTGGATTTGGGAAGAACCTGAGCTCACAGAGATAAGCGAAGGTGCACAACAAGTTGGTTGGGCGCCTGCAACGACCATGAACACGTGTGATACTGTTGACGCCAAGGGTATTCGTGAGTGCAAGGGAGTTTGTGCTTGAGTTGTGAAGATAAGCAAAGCCCACTGACACAGGGTAAGGGTTTTGTTTGAACGTCTTTAACACTTTTCAATCTCTCACAATGTCAATAACCTTTCCATGAGGCCAGACTCCAGCAACGGTCTGACCTCCGTGAAACCGTCGAGCCGCACGCGCTACCAGCCTCAGGACATGGGCAACCGCAAGACTTGGCTTTCATCGACATCCTTGTAACGCATTCGGCGAGATTACTAAGAGGCCTTGGCGTGCTAAGAACGAAGGAATCTTAGGATTATATTGCTGAGAGTTGTCTGATAGTTATCGCGAACATATTCAAACCCAGCGCTAAAGGTTCCAAAGCACGGAAGGAAGACAAACGAGGGCAGACGCCCGCACCAGCAAGATTAATATCGTGTCATCATACATTATCATATGTGAATAAATGCAAAGTATCGAGGAATACAATAACGGGACCTAACTTCTTCAATCCAAACAGCGCACCGAATTCCAGATGAAGATCCTTCACGAAGAAGGGAGGGGCAAAAAATTGTGCGAGAATCTTCAACAGGCCCAAGGGCTCCAGTTGAAGACGGCAGGACCCATAATCAATGGGGGCTGCCCCGCGCTGGCAGAAAGAGCTGTCAAAGTCAAAGGCGGCGGAGCCTCTGCGAAATCCACAATGAGCGTTATTAAGAACTAGAACACATGCATATAACTTACGACCATGCAAAACACAAAGGATTGCAAAAGAAATGTAGGGGTTACAACCCATTCCGGATACGTTTTCATGAATTCCGTTACTGGCAACTGGGTTTGACAAGATATGCTCCCAACGGGCTTTCACTTTGCTGCGTGGGTACAGAAACTCCACATATGCCTGAAACAGCCGCGAATTAAGTGAGATCCGAGCCGAAGGTAAACGACAGCGTATGGCAACAGCTTGACATCACAATAGAGCTTTCGACGACAATAGTCTGTGAATCACAAATTACGTGTTAGATACCGGACAACAATTCAAAAGCTCAGGGAGACTGAGTTATGCCATGCGAAGCATGGAAGCACCGATAAATTCCTTCAAGGTCATCATCATATGCTTGGCCCACGACTTGCTCCATAAGCAATGCATCATGCATCGGGTTGAATCTTGTCCATGCGGATAGGCAACGGGCTATGATGGGCCTGTGCAGTATGAGAATTTCTGCCTAGTTATCATCAGTCCAAAAATGAGTGCGTGGTTTCTGTGTGCGAGCACTGGTGTGGTCAATGACATGACTGGGTCATATAAGCTTGTGCGGTATGCATCAGTGGTATGAGTGTGTCATGTACTTTGGGCGGGTCAAGGAGGACAATGCCGCGCGTGCACAAGCAAACGCACAATGCACCGATGAACCGCACCCGACGTATCGAGGCACATGATCCTCGTGTACAAAGACAAAGCCACTTGACCCTGTTTAAAATGCATTTGGATTCGGGAAGAGGGCGATGCCGCACGCGAACGCACGACGCACCGATAAACCGTGCCAGACGTATCAAGGCGAACGATTCTCGTATGCGAAGACAAAGCCACTTGACCCTGATTATCACATGCGGTTCAAATATCAATGATATATGGTTGCGTGGTTATGCAGGTTTCTTTGGTATGCAATGGTCTGGCCAAGGTCGTAGGTTTATCAAATAGTTTGTCTGTGGGTCGAGGAGGGCAGTGCCGCACGCACACAAGCGAACGCACGAATGCACCGAGGCTTATCGTCGAAGCGACCCTCGTGTACAAAAACAAAGCCACTTGACCCTAATAAAAATTGGCGGGAAGCATGGCAATGCCGCACGCGAACGCACAAATGCACCGATGGACCATGTCCAACGAATCAAGACGAATGGTCCTCGTATGCATAGACATCGCCATACCCTTGGTATCATGTGATAACAACTGGTTCATTTGGGTTCTTGTGTGCCAGGTTCAAAGCGACGATCGCGACAGTTCCGAAATAAGTGGCAAAGGCATCGAGATTGAGTCAAACATTGAAAAATATTGGTTCGACGTTGGGATAGCTGTGGGCGTGGTCCTGGGCGATGAGTGGAACAGAGACTGTGAGACATTTGCCTATCTGGTTCGCTGCCTCGTTGCGAGATATTGGTAGAGGGTGCCGGTAAGAGGGCTTGCTTGCTGGCAGTGCCTCATGCTTTTGACTAGAGGGGCTGCATGAGCTAGAGATTTGTGGAAGGGAAAGGGGGGAGTGAAAGCGAAAAGGACATTGGAATTCCGATTCGGAGACTGCCAGTGACGACAAATAAAAACATTGGCAAATAAGTGCACCCTCAAGGCTGGACTTGAACCCGAGCGTGTCCAGGGAAGGGCTTAATTATTTTATTAAAAACGATCATTAATTCGAAGAGAGGCGTACACTGCTAATCGGGATAAACCTGAACCTAGCATGCGTAATCATACCTTTATGGGATCTGTGCGAACCCCAGTACTATCATAATATATACATTTACCAAAGGATTTCCGTCAATGTAGTAATGGGAGCATGAAGCAAACCATAAAAGGATATTGGTAGCAAAGGTCAAGCAGATATTGGGATCCTCTCTGACGAGTATGGTGTCAGGGACGGTCCACTATCATGTACTAACATATTACAAACCATCATAGCCTAACATTGCGACGGGGTCAAATGCTGAGGTCTGGTTGGCCTCACACCTATGTTGTGCGTTTGCAATACAGTCATAGTGTTATCGTATTACTGTATTTCTGTATTTACTCTAACACCGGTGCTTCACAGCATGATCGGGCAGAACGAGGGCAAGCATTGATTGATCTAATTTACAAACAGCAAATATAACTAGATGAAACACGCTACAAAAACGGAGGGACGGTAAAAATAAGCTGAAAATCATCCCATATACTTGTGCGAATCTCATCCAGGATGTCCTGGCTGAGAGGGCTATCAGCTGGTATAGTCAGGTTGTCCGCCTGTCCAAGACTCGATAAATTTCCCTTCCAAACTGATCTTAGGGTTCCAGTTAGGCCAGGGCCCCCGAGGAAAGTCTGGATTGGCGGCAATGAATGCCATCCAGAATGCAGTCACAGCCCCAAGCCCACTCAGGCGCTCTAACGTCCCGAATGGTGTCAACCAGCCAAGTTTCCACCTGTCTGGCGAGCACAGACCAACTGGCCTCGGACAAGGGATTGAAAGATGGCGGAAGTGGCAAGAAGGGTATCTGCATGAATGTAAGGTTCAATGTGTGTCAGTGCTGCGCACGATTCGAGACTCACCATGAGCTGTGGGACAGACTGCGACTCGAAATTTGAAACCAATTCTGTCCAGGAAATATGGCGAATTACAGGCACCGCCTGCCCTCCAAATTCTCGCGGCCATAGAATTGTGACCTGTAGTGGCTAGTAGACAAGGTGAATGGTGTCAAGGAATCTGAATTAAAAGAGTACTTACAATGGTACCAAAATTCGACTGTGCAGACTGCGCTGTACTTCCTTGGAAAGATATGGAGAGGAAAACGGGTGTGAAGCCAATGCCTTCATTGGCTTGGAGAGGCGAGGTGTGGATGATGCTGGTGACGACAGACATGCACCGTGTGGTGAGAGTTGTTTTATTGACAATGTTTTGTTGATTGAAGTGTGTTGATTGAAGACTTTGTGTTGATTGATCGAAGACAAGGTAGTATTCCCACGGATGACGTCTTGAAGTTTCTCCTATCAATATTCAAGCTTAATAACGTGTTTGCAGCGTGTCGCCTGTTTTTTCAATGTTTTTTGCCTTTGCTTCGAGCGCTTTCAAACATTGCCCCACCATGGCCAGGACAGGTTATCAAAGGTCAATTCCCTTTGATCCCCAAAGTACGAATTCTTTTTATGCCAGCAACAGACTTACAGTGATATTGATATTCCCCAGTATTTTCATTACAGAAACTCGGCGGACGTGTGGTATGCAAGATCTGCCCGCAGCGTAATGGGAAGCGGCGAGATATGAAGACCTGTCATGTTGCTGAACACTGCGCTACCAAAATTCATAAGGACAGCCTTATCCTTAGTTTGCGCACTCAGGAGAAGAAAATTTGTTCACTGCCTGCCCAGTCACCGTCACCGTCACCTCCCCTCACTCCCGCTGCTCATTCCCGCATGGACTACGATATTCCACCACTGGAAGACCCAGAGAGACCAATAACACCTTCCTTCCCTTTGGTGATGAGTACGGAGGATGATGACAGCGGCCATGACCATGAACTCGAATTACCACAACTGTGGGATCCATCAACACGAATGTTTGCGCTTGAGGAACCCGACCTTTACAGTGAACTTATTGCTGCTCGAAACCGGGGTGACGCACTCTTTACGTGCTCTCTTCAGCCACTTGCAGATGAACTTGGACTTGATGATGACGACATGCTGGACCCTCCTCCTGACGATAACAAATTTGGACTGTTCTTGGAGGGTGAAGGTATGTAGATACTGTGTACGTCATGCGAGAAATAACTAATTGTGCTTCAGAGGATCACATCAACAATCAACTGTGCATGGATGATTCCACATATCCATGGCCTTCGAAAGCGGTATGTTTCATTTTATTTTGATCTATCAACAAATTTACGGAATCCTGCTAGACCTTTATCACAGACCTCCTCTTTGGTTCGACGCGCCTGCGATTTTCAGAGGCACAGAAAAAAGCTGTGCTTAGTTGGGCGCGCGAAATGGGCGCTCAAAATGTGCCTACCTTGTATGCGCTTCGCAAAGCTCAAGATCATGTTCGTAGCTGCATCGGAAATCCAACTTGCAAGGTTACAGCATCTTCCAGGTAACATCTTTTATATAAACTCAATTGGCTCCGCAATCACTATGGTACGTGCATCTATTTTAGTGTCAACATTGATTGATCTTCCTCACCAGGACTATTCCAACCCTCTCACTCGCTTCTGCATGCAGGACTATCCTGAAGATGGGAGAGGGAATATGTCTCAAGTGCACCACGGATCGAAGATGCTGCATGAGCTTCCCGAAGAACTACTTGTCCCGTCTGTTTGCGTCAACGGCGGTATCTACTTCCGGAATGAGCTGCTTCAGTCGACAACTGGATTCTTTATTCCTACGCGTTTCTTTCAAGCCAATATCTCTAGTTGCGATGCTGAACAAGCATCATTGCAGGTCCTTGCATTGGGACATCCAGTTGTACGGACAGAGGTACAATCACCATCCGAGTCTAACTTCTAATTTAATATCTCTTTCTAGGCAGGTTTTGCAGTAGATCCCGAGCGCATCATATTGGAAGTTTCGTCGTTTCAGCGGACCTACATAGACTTGCAGGCTGACGTTCATTTGTGCGGGTTTACATGTAGGTAATTTTTTCTATCGTTTAGGTGACTATTCATAGGTTTCTAGCGACATCGCAGCCCTTCGCTGCAAAAATGCCCAACCCCCTGCGCGAAAAGTCAAATGGTCGACTCGTCCTCACTGTTCCCCAAATAATCTTCATGGACGATGTCTCTGGGAATGTGTCGAAGCAGTGGAACAAACACCACGCGGTGTACATGTCTAATGCCTCCATGCCATGCGAGATGCTTGAAAAGGAATTCTGTGTTCGTTTTGTGTCATCCTCGCCGCATGCTTCACCCATGGAGATCGCCAAAGCCGTCAAAGAATCAATCGAGTTTGTTTATTTCAATTTTTCAGTCTATTTGTCTTGTTGATGTGTCCGTCAGGGCTGCCGTGGATGAGGGCATTGTTGCGTACGACTGCAAATACAAAGATGAGGTGATGCTCATCCCCTATGGCCTATTTGACGCAGGAGATAACCCCATGCAGGCGGAAGAGTGTAGCCATGGCGGTTTACACTGCAATTACTTCTGTCGCACATGCAAAGTAGGAGGTACGACGTCTGTGAAACAGTCTGATGAAGGGTATCTTAAATTATTTGAGGTAAGCCTTTGTATTTGTCGGCGATCAATTTTCTGAAGCGGTGCATTAGATTGGAGAGCTTCGTCGACCAGAAGAAACAATTCAGCAGATTCTCGAGCAGATCGAGCTTTCAAAGTTGTCGGGTGGAACTACGAAAGTGCAGGCTGCTGTCTCGTCGACTGGCACCCATGACACTACCTCCGCATCAATTGTGAACCGCCTCCTGGAACTTGGGAAGCGTCTGCGGAAACGAGAACCTGGCAAACCAGCGATCAACGAACGAGAGGTCCGACAGACATTGGAGAGGGAGTTTGAGGAAATGCTGGGCGGTCTCCCCTGTGGAAGATCATATCAACCCTTTGCTTAGCATGACAGGGCTCAACATACATCAAGACACACCGACAGAGATTCTCCATACCATTCTCCTTGGCGTTGTGAAGTATTTTTGGGGTCAGACTATCTGGATCCTCGACAAAACGCACCTCGTCAAGATATTCCAAACCAGATTGGACAATATCAACAAAGACGGCCTTAATTCACCCACTCTTGGTGCAGAGTATATCTGTCGGTACAGCGGTAGCCTGATCGGCAAACACTTTAAGAGTCTTGCTCAGATCATGCCTTTTCTTATATATGATCTTGTTCCGTCTACTGTCCTGAATGGATGGGCCGTCATTGGACAGTTGGTGGTCTTGCTGTGGCATACGAGAATTGATGATGTTGAGGAATATCTGGTACGCCTTCCCCAACCCTGACCCATGAATACAAACTCATTTCATGTCTGTGATACCAGGCTTGTCTTACGCATACTATTGACGATTTCCTCAATATCTCAGTTCAGTGCGCACCTAGCATCATCCTCACCAAATCAAAATTCCATTTTTTACTCCATATTCCGGCCTATATCCGAAGGTTTGGGCCACCTATCTTGTTCTCAACTGAACGCTTCGAATCCTTCAACCACGTCTTCCGACTCAGCTGCGTTCATAGCAACCGTCAAGCTCTGAGTCGCGACTCATGCAACGCGTTTGCATACAATGATATTCTCAAGCATGTCACTACTGGGGGTTTTTGGATGGAGTCGAAAAGCAAGCGGTGGGTGCACGCTGCTCCAGGTGTCCTCAACTATATTTCTGATCACCCAGAGCAGCGGCACCTCTTGGGTGTTCCCACAGTGCACCAGAATCATCCAGGTGAGTTCGTTGCAACATGTCCGTTCTTAATTCTCATGTATGCAATTTTCGAGGCATGGCAACAGTTCCAACTTCATCAAAGACCTCACCTGTGCCATGGACATCAACACGCTCAAGCATGCTCCGGCCAGAGATCAAGTCATCAAACAATGCCGTATTTCAGGCGTCTTCGGTCATTGCTGTGAACGGGGACAAGGTCGCCATCGAAAAATATGCCATTTTGCGTGGCAATGGACAGCTGCCTGCTGAGGTGAGGATTTTACTTTTGCCATGCTGCTGTTATCTTATGCGCTTTTAGATGTCTATCGGAAAGATCGTCGAAATCATTGTTTCAGAATCTAGCCCTCGTGTCGCAAGTCATGTTGTTATCCGGCCTCTTCATTTTCTACCTGATATCCACCCCCAGTTGCGATTACTTCAGTTGCAACTTGCTGATGAAGAACACTTACTATTTGCCCTCGGTAAGAGCAGCCCATTCTTCATTCTTTGCAAGCAGCTAATTTGCATATACTTCAGAACATTTTGTCTGCTGTAAACGTACAGCATGACTGCGCATCATCGAGCTGCGGCGAGTTTGTATCTGTCAACATACAACAAGAACGCACTGAGACGACAAAGACTAAGACATCACTTGTGCATAAAAACGCGAGCCATTTTGTTTTAAATGCCCACTCACTGCACAATTACGCCCTCATATCACAGGTCATCCCCCAACCCCTTCACATGGCAATGAGCCTCCCTTTTTTGCCAAACTCACGAGAGGTACGGTTAAAAGCGGCAAGGACTGTCAGAGCAAAGAAGGCTGGAACCACAGACACAGCTGAATGTACTGGAAGTGCCCCTCCAGTATTTGATCGTGCTACCCGTAAGCCCAAGCAAGGTGGGAAGGATAAGAAGGGTCCCTCCTTTCAACCTCCTATGCATTCATCCCTAGCACCACAACCAGTGGTCCATCCACTTGCACATTCGGCATTCTCTATCCCCCCAACGCCAGTACATGTACCCGCTTCCCATCATCCTCCGATGCCAGCATATGCAGGTACCTACCATCACCCAGTACATGTACCCGCTTCCCATCATCCTCCAATGCCAGCATATGCAGGCACCTACCATCACCCAATGTACCCAGCGCCATATGTATTCCCCTCTGTATTCCAAGGCCCCCTTATGTACCCACTTCCTTCCCCTACAAATACTCATTTTCACACGGGACTTTGAATAAAATTTATTCTTTTGATGCACGATAAACCAATTAAAAGCGATGAGAACTGATGAAAACCGGTGAAAGCTATTTATAGAATAGGGTGGAAACAGCGAGGGAATACATACGACGTTGGGCTGAGACCAACAAACTTTACTCACAATTCACCGCAAACTATCTCGCTGCAGCATGACTGCTCATATCGACGTCCACGCATTCTATGTCGAAAAGGCTACCGCAGCTTCTTATCGGGTTGGGGAGACAATCACCAACATCGGCCAGCTCAGAGCCTGTCTCCAGCATCAAGCTCGACTCGAGTTCAATAAAGAATGGTTACAAGTACCTGACCTTCATCCTGATCCTGATTCCGTTCTTCTCACTACAAGTAAGTGTTTTTCTGTTAAATCAAAACGAAAATTCATTCACGCCACCTCCAGATGTGCATGGTACCTCCATGCTCGAGGATAACCTAATGACAATCCAGAGCGTGTGTGATTTGGCGGATCACATTCTTGCGATCATTCCCTCCAAGCAGCTATCACCCTCTGTTGCTCCCTCGCTCGCGGCAACCGCGACCCAATCCTTGGCGAGCCCCGCCCACATGAAAAGTCAGGAGTTGATCAACTTAGTTGTATCAATGAATGACGCACTTCGAATCAAGGACAATATGAGGGTTGAACAACAGGTTGACTTTCATGCGACCCTGCAGTCATTTCAACGTGATCAGCTGCGGAGGGAGGAGGACGCGAAACTAAATTTTCAGCGATACGCCAAGGAGGTGGAGCGGCAGCTGAAGGACACTCAACATCAATGCAACATCCTCAAGCAAGAACATACCCTTGACCAATCGTGCATCAAATTCCTGGAGGACAGACAACAAGAGGACAGACAACGCATCAAGGACCTGGAAGATAAGCAACAGCAGGACAGCTCATGGATTCAGGACCTTGAGAGTTCGCTTCTCGAGGAGAAGAAGCTTCGGGCGGAGGAGAAGGAAGCTAGCGATAAGGAGAAGGAAGCTAGCGAGAAAGAGAAGGAAGCTAGCGAGAAAGAGAAATCGTACATGCTAATGAGGATCGAGGAGATTGAAGATGAGCACATCGAAACCGCTGGGTGGGTTAGTGGTGCGGTAAGTATCGACTATCTAATGCTATTATGACGCTTGAATTATTGGCTAGGATACCAAACTCATGGATCGCATTTTACTCCGCCACTTACTTGATCTCGCGCAAGCGAAGCTCGCAGTCGCGTCTGGACTTCCCAGAAACAACAAGACCTTCCGCATTACACAGTCATTCCTCTGGAGAGAGGCACTGTCTTCCTCCCAGACAACCCCTGAGCACGTGCAAGCTGCCAAGAAATTATTGAACACACCAGGGTTGTCTCTTGATGCCGCCACGAAAAAATTCGCCTTATCCGACAGCAGGATGAACATCGTGGTCCAGAGACCATTGATGATTCGTGACATGGGAGACAGCGCAGCCCACCCCAAGCATGTATCAAGGGAGGTGTTTAAGAAAATAATTTCGTGACACGCTGTCGCCGGAAATCACGACGGACTTCATGCTATCTTAGAACTTGTTGATCCTGTAACTCAGTCCACCTGATTTCACATCACGCGCTCACAATGTTGTATTACTTTCTTTTACCCCAAGTTACAAGTACGATTACGCAGATTCAAATTTACCAATGTCAGTTGTACTTATTGCCAATGGATTTTCGGTCACGTGCAACGCATCACGTTCGGGCTGACTCTGACACCGTCTCTGTTCAGTGTGTTCATCGCGCGGTGCTGGGTATGAGCTACCTCAGTCAATTCCGACTCCAACAGGCACCTGTACCATTGTTCCCCCGGGCTGCTACATCTAGCCTGCCGTCATCCCCACTTGCGGCACGAACACCACTTCGGTCAGTCACACGAGGCGAGGTCAGACGACGGATCGAATCTACAGAGTCGGAGGCTGAGACCAAGCGGCTCAAGACTTGCGCTACAGACGTTTGCAGGACCAATGGGTTACCTGATGATGCGCTAGAAGAATTTGCTACAGTAAGTCTAAATCATCAGCATGTACAGTATAAGCGCACTAAAATTCATCCATCCATGCAGAAACCCGAAAAGGAGATGCTACTTAACATCATGGGGCATCTCATTGCCCTAGACAAGCGAAAGGCGAGAGATGATGCTCGTGAGCTCATTAGCTCGGCGGAATTCAAGGTACAGGTCTGACTCTCATATATTTTACTATTCTTACATTGCTTCAAGCAATCACTCACCGACAGGCTTCGCGCTTGCCTATTGTCTCCAAATCTCTCAGGATATGTGACGCACTTGTCTCAGAACCTCTTCGTGAGTTTTTTTATTCTTATCTGACAAATAAAGATTAACATGTTCCAGGAATTCGTAAAGAAACACCCTTCTGTATTCAAGATACCCCTCGCCGCCCTGCAGGATCTCGAACTTATGAATAAGTTGGACTCGATGATTAAGGAACTGCTTACGCAGCAGCGCGGAAGCATGAAACAAAAGGTTTGTCGATTCCTGAGCTGCTATGATATTTTTAACGTTTTGAACACAGATCGTTACTTCCGCTGATAGAGGATCAAATATCCATGCGCTCTGTCGGTCGTTATCAGGTAACTGCACCGAGATTACTTCAGCACACTGGTCTTGTGTGGCCTTTCTGGCAAGTTGATTCACAAACCCCGCCATGTCTTCCACTCACTCTAATCTAGCGTTCTTCACTGATCCAATTCTGGACTGTCGTTGCAGAGAGCGCAAAGTCCCAAGAGGAAGTCACTTTGAACAGCAACCATGAACACGTGCCGGCAGATATGGAAGGTGACGAGGCCGATTCCAGCCCTTCAACGATCACACAGTGCACTTGGACGTTTAATCAATACTGGAGCTATATCGACGTTCTTTTGGGTGAGCTCAGGGACGACGCTAAGAAGAATACATCTACGACACAGGCAGCTGAAGAATTCGTTAAACAGTGTGTTTCACTGCTTCTTGAATTTTGTGCGTTAATTTGATCTCATCATTGATTTGTATAGATTTTTCACAGAGGTCCTCCAAGCTGACTTACGAAAATACCCGAGTACAACGTCCCTCGCTCCATCCCTCGACTCCATGACTGTGGACTGGCAAAAGACAATTCATAGCAAACTTATTTGGTGATTCTTATGTTATGTCCTACTATACTTTAGATACACCGTGATAATAATGATGGATTGCTCCCATATTTTTTACCGTCGCTGGAAGTTTATGTTCTGATATATATATATAGTTGAGTTTTAATGTCACCATGGTATACATGCAATGGTGATGAAGTGTCGATGGGACCTGATATTAACCTTACTCTCATGTTACCGCGCTAACATTGTGGTATTATTTTGCTCCCTTGGTTGCTCGTCCCTTGTGCAGACCTTGTGCAAAGGTTGGCTCGGCTGTCAGCAATACCCAGGAAGGCCGGTGTCGAGGTTATATTTAATTTATGGTCTATGCAACATTTCCGGAAATCCTTCCGTCAACCATAACCCTATGTGCATGTGTCACAATCCTATTTTTGGGTCATGACAACGTTTGTGACAATTCTCAGTTATAACAAATAAAATTGGGCACCAGTGTGACAGAATTAAACGATACCCAAAACAGGATATGTGTGACACCTGCAATGGTGTGTGACGCGTCCCCGACGCGCGTCGAGACTTATTGGCTGCCAAGTACCTAACTTCACCACCTTAGAGGCATCTACGAACATGGCAGAACGACCAGCAGCAGATATTACAGTTCCTTCACAGGATCCAAAGGAGAAGAAGAAGGAAGGAGAGGACAAGAAGCTAGACACTAAAGCGAATGGTGTAAAGGACGAGGAGGAGGAACTAGTGAGTGTTAATCACATTAGCGAAATCAACATTAATTTGATTTACGTTTCCTAGTCAGAAGAGGATGCACAGCTCAAATCTGAGCTGGAGATGCTCATTGAACGATTAAAGGTGCGTGCCACACGATCGAGGTAGAAAGAACAAGTAATTGAATTCGTAGCAGGAATTAAACACGGATCTCTACCGTCCTGCTCTTGAAACACTCCGGACACTCATAAGAACTTCCACGTCGTCCATGACTTCCGTTCCGAAACCACTTAAGTTTCTGCGCCCACATTATCCCAGCCTGCAGGAGCTGTTCGAGACATGGCCCGCATCCGAAAACAAGGTACGAGGAAAGCCTTTCTGTATAACCCTGGCTTATCATCATGTAGAGTCTATTTGCCGATATTCTCTCTGTTCTCGCTATGACCTACTCCGATACTGAACCACGAGGAACCCTCCGCTATCGCCTTCTGTCTGCATCTCTCCTCCCTCCTACATCCAAAATCTCTGAACCCGGTTCTTGGGGACATGAATATGTTCGTCATCTTGCTGCTGAATTAGGAGAGGAGTATACCATCCGTCAAGAGGGTGAAGAAGCAGTCCCCCTACCAGCACCCGAGGCTGATTCAGACGCGCCTAAATCAAAGCCTGCTCCGGTCCCTGGCACCATCGAAGACTTACACAATCTCGGCTTAGAATGCGCTACGTTCTTCCTAGGGCACAACGCTGAGCCAGACGCCGTAGATTTATTCGTGGAGCTCGAGATTGTTGATCGGATAGCAAGTCTCGTGGACGCAAACACATTCGGTCGTGTGTGTGCCTACATGGATCGGTAAGTTAACCTTTTGTACATATCCTCATGTCTTGAATTTCTTTTGTAGATGTGTCATGCTCCTCCCTCCTCCTGACGATGTCACATTCTTACGCACGATACACAAGGTCTACCTCCAATTCTCCAAATTCCCTGAAGCTCTCGGTGTGGCAATCCGCCTTAATGACGCTGCACTCATCCGACAAGACTTCAACGCCTCCGGCAACCCGTGAGTCGTGTCATACGCGCATTGATATACACTCATATCTGCACAGGATAATGAAGAAACAGCTTGCTTTCCTTCTTGCGCGTGCACAAATTCCAATCGAATGGCTGAAAGCGTCCGCTTCAGAAGACCCAGATGCAGACGCAGAAGATGAATTCCCAGAAGACATCTTAGATTGCCTAAGCAACACACAGCTCAGTAGACACTTCAAGGAGTTCGGAAAAGAGGTGGGCGTTGCAGATCCGAAAAGCCTCGAAGATGTCTACAAGAGTCATTTGGAGACTACAAGTGTGTTTTTGAAAACTATTCTGTTTTGTTTTGTTCTGAACCACGATCAGGATCAGGGCTGTCTGCCAATGTCGACTCCGCTCGTGCTAACCTTGCAGGCACATTTGTCAATGCGTTTGTTAACGCTGGTTTTGGTAACGATAAACTGATGGTGGAAGCCGAGGAGGGCAGCAGCTGGGTTTACAAGAACAAAGACCACGGTGACTATCTTACCGGTTTGTAAAGCCGGTATACTGACAACCTTTTTTAGGCATGATGAGTGCTGCAGCTAGTCTTGGACTTGGACTCCTCTGGGACACGGATGTTGGTCTCAGTCACATCGACAGATATACATACTCTCCTGAAGAGTGGATTAAGGTATTATTCACTTCGTGTTACCGCGCATCCCTATTAATTATTTAGGCTGGTGCATTTTTGGCTACAGGTTTGCTGAATGCAGGTGTGCGCACGGAAGCAGACGCCGCCCTCGCGCTGCTAGCAGAACACGTAGAGAACAAATCCGTCCCACTCAAAATAGCCGCAATTATGGGACTCGGTGTAGCCTACGCAGGCTCGCACCGCGAGGATTTGCTCACTCTCCTCCTTCCTGCGGTTGCAGACGATGGCGTGTCGATGGAGATCGCTGCACTCAGCGCGCTCGCCCTAGGATTCGTGTTTGTAGGCAGTGGAAACGGGGAGATCACGAGCACGATCTTGCAGACACTGATGGATAGAGATGATAAGGCTCTGGATGAAAAGTGGGGACGGTTCATGGCGTTGGGGTTGGCGCTGCTCTACGTTGGTACGTTTCCATACGCTTTTTCGAGCCGTCAGACGTGTTGAGTCGGAGTTGCAGGCTTGCAGGATGCTTCGGATGCCACGCTCGAGACACTGAAGGCGATTCAGCACCCGATTTCAAGGCAGGCACAAATTCTCGTGGAGGTATGCTCTTTCGTTGCTACCGGGAACGTTTTGCGAGTGCAGAGATTGCTACACTTATGCGGCGAGCACCTTGATGCCCTCAAGGAGAAGGAGAAGGAGCAAGCTGAGACCGCGGAGGGGAAGAAGGACGAGAACAAGGACGAGAAGAAACCTGACGATACGTTCCAATCGTTCGCCGTTCTTGGTATTGCAATGATTGCCATGGGCGAGGATATCGGTGCCGAGATGTCCATGAGACAATTCAACCACTTGGTACACCTTTTTGGAAAAAAAATGATCTAGTTGTCTTACTAACGAGTATCACTGTCAGATGCACTACGGCGATCCCATCATCCGCAAATCTGTTCCCCTTGCTCTCGGCCTTGTCAGCGCCTCAAATCCACAGCTCCCCGTCCTCGACACGCTCTCAAAATACAGCCACGATCACGACCTCGCGGTCGCACTCAATGCGATCTTTGCGATGGGCCTCGTCGGCGCAGGTACGAACAATGCACGGCTCGCACAGATGCTCCGCCAGCTCGCAGGCTACTACTACAAGGAGCCTGACTGCTTATTCATGGTCCGCATCGCGCAAGGTCTCGTGCACATGGGCAAGGGCACGATCGGGATCAATCCATTCTTCTCAGACAGGAACATCATGAGTCGACCGGCTATTGCGGGTTTACTGGCGACGATCATGGCGTTCACGGATGCTAAAGCTTGTGAGTCCTCTCACTCCGATTCACACAAGCCGATTCTGATGAATGCATATAGTCGTACTCGACAAGTACCATTGGATGTTGTACTTCCTCGTGACTGCCATGTACCCTCGCTTCCTCATCACACTTGATGAGAACCTCGAAAGCAAGCCTGTGACTGTCCGCGTCGGTCAGGTGAGTACCCAGTTTCCCTCTTTCATGTCATGCATAGCTTATCGTTGATCGTTATATAGGCTGTGGACGTTGTCGGCCAAGCTGGAAAACCACGTACGATATCAGGCTTCCAGACACACCAAACACCTGTACGACTAGGTACGACAGAACGTGCGGAGTTGGCGACAGAGGAGTTCATCCCATATGCGCATGTCCTAGAGGGCTTTGTTATATTACAAAAGAACCCCGGGTGGGAGAAGGAGGATACGATGCAGATGTAGGTATATACATGCCGTTATACGTGAAAATTTGGAAACAGGATATGGTTTTACAATCAAGCTACAAGACACATGAGACCAGGGTCTTGAATGCAACCTAATGCTGCGCGTGAATCCGATACACCGGATCCTCCGTACCACTGTAGACATTATTGACTTCGCATCTGCATCTTCGGACCCTTGTCTGAGACAACGGGTACGTTCCATTGATGACCGCGTCACTCAATTGATTCGTGACGTCTCGCGGGTTGTGATGGTCGCATCTCTGGAGTATTGCATGAACGAGTATGTCTGATCCGAGAAATTAGTAGCGCCGACTGTGGCGGTGGCTAGTGCTGGATCGAGTGTTCCCAATAGTGCGGCCAGAGATGGAAAGAATTGGTGTAACACTTTTTGGATATCGAAACGCATTGCGTCTATTTGCAGACAATGTCAATTTGTTGCGAGTTGCTACCGCAAACATGATATATCGTCGAAGAGCCGACTGGAGGAGTGTCATTGTTACGGTAGGACGTTCGAATGGCGGCAAGTTCAGTACTGCCGTTTATCATCGGTCGACTGAAAGATGTGTCTGGCATCGCTTCATGTACGTACAAGTACGATTGCGATTACCGTGAATGCATACATGGTGCTTGAATTGATAGCACACATTAGGTGCTCTTTGGAAGTGGGGTCTCTGCATACAAGCACCTTCATAGCCGCTGGAAGGCAGTGATCCTCAACCACCCAATCAGCCTCCAACTTCTTCATGTTGATACGTACCTCTTGGACTCATTCAGGACTCGACGACACATTGACTCATAGAGATGCTGTGCGAGTCAAAGCCATGAATGCCTGGAGTTAGATGGCTACTGACCTTGATCTTCTTTGTGCCCGGAATGGGGATAACATCTTCACCTTGGGCAAGAAGCCATGCCAATACAATTTATCCAGCGGTTGCATTATAGTGCTCGCCTACCCTCTTCAGGTCATTCACCAGCTTCAAGGTGTTCGAGATTGAGAACATCCTCCAAAGGGCAAGGGACACCCATGCTGAAGGTGTCTTCCGAATGATAGAAGCGATTCCACGTAAAATCGAAGAGAAATAAATGAGGTGAGCGACTGGCGACCGTTTCACCTCGTCCGTAATGACTGCAGACGGTGAAAGAGTGACATCAACAGCTGGGGAAATATTCAGCCTAAACCAGATCACAGAGCAAAGGCATAGATACCAGGCACATGACCATCCCTTGACAATCTCTAACAACAATTCCTCGCAACGCTCCTCCATCTCCATCTCCATCTCCATCTCCATCTCCATTTGCTTCTTGCTTTCCTTCAGCGGGGGCGGTCTCAGTAATGGTGGCGAAGGAATCCGCTGGTTTGGGGTGCAGCAGCACAATCCGCGAAAGCATCGTTCGCAAAGACTTGCAATGGAAAACAGGAAGATCCCTGGAAGGGCCGTTCAAGAATGGTGAATTTGGTTGTGAGCCGACACACCACATGGCCGGAAAACCAAACAAGCGCGCGGTAAAATGGTCTGATAGCTCCGCAGTGTGGCAGCAGAAAGACGGCCTTTGAAAACGTGTCGCTGAGCTAGAGCATAACCTGAGTGTGGGACGCCAGATTTGTCGATTGTAACCGGCAGAACTGACCTCTGCAGCAGGACAAAGCTTTCACCCAGCGCGTGATTTAAACACCCATGCATATACAGCTGTACAGTTGTAACCGTTGCGCAACCGCGTAATAAGGATTTCCGACTCATACAGAGATGACTCTGAGATGTTGAGTGCATTTGGTATTGGGTTGGTTGCTAGCACATATATGATATATCTGTTTGAGGCCGCAGATTGAGGGTGCAAGAAGAACTTACTCAGCACATAAAAGCCAGCCGTGTTCACATATTCAAAATTATCTGATCTCATAACACACAACTTCAAGTTGAAGTCACAGACAATGCGTTTATCCAAGTCCCCTGGAATTGTACTTTTCGTCGTTACTGCTTTAGCATCGTCAATCGCTGCCGTGCCCACCGAGTCGGATGCGCAAATTGCCAATAAATGTCCTACGTGGTGCTCGAGAAACACAAAATGTCGGAACTGCGTCATTGCGTATTGTGTGAGTACTCAAGTATTGGTGGATTTGATAACATGACTCACTTGCATGGCAGGACAACTACTTTCACTGCCCACGGGGATAGGCGATGGATATGATGAAGTAATCAGGTGTGCGGGGGTGTTTGAGGCTTACATAAGACATGACACGGGCCCCTGACATGTGCAACACCTCCTGGCTATAGATCCCTGACCTACGGGAATGAGTTAACGGAAATGAAGTCAAGTTCAGAGAATACTGACCGAGGTCACCACGGTGAGACATCTCACACGAACAGTTGGCATTCATGTGGACACGCTCCTCTAATGGATAACAAATATATAACCTAAAAATTATGGTGATTGTGCCAACACTTACACAATTTCTTTCACCTGCCCTCAGCAGTGTGATTTTTTTCTTTTCATTCCAAACGAAAGTGAGTCTCTCCACATTGGTCTGCCCCTTTACCACAGTAAAGGAGGGTTTTACGTTTTAAGACCCGATTTAATATCTTCGAGCTCTCACACTCTTCCAAACTGGAGTGCCTCGGAGAGACTCAATCCAGTCAAACATGATGCAAGTCGCACGTCCTTCAAAGGCTACCAGCATCACAATCTCTCCGAGTCTGAACAGGGTCTACAAGAGCTCAACACGGCGTTGTGCTTACACGAGTAGAGCACATAGTAATCCTCGCCGGTGTTGAGACGAGTCATGTCACGGTGTCTGATCCACGTTGGTCATGTATATACCTCTTATAATGTGAAGCCATCCATCCATTTCCAGAACGAAAGTTGCCAACCTCTGGTCGCTTTTGAACTGGCAACTTGAATCTGCAGCATCTTCTTTGGGTGCGATGCCGACACTCCCGCCTCTCTCCCTGGCTAAAACCCCGGTTGATCATGAACCCAAGAAACTTTCTTTTACTCGCAGACTAATTTTACTATTCATGTTCTGTCTCTCTCAGTTATTAGATGGCTTCAATTTTTCAGCTCTCTTCTCCGCAGTCCCTACCCTCGAGGTATCCATGAGATTGACTGAAAGTCAATCCACTTGGATCCTCAGTGCATTCCAGTTGACCTTTGCATCCTTTCTGCTTATCGTGCGTGCTCATCCCATTGATTCTGATTTTGCACTTCAACACGTTGTGTAGAGCGGTCGCATTAGCGACGTATACAACCCAAGTCAGTACTACGCTGTACCTGTCAGATAGTGACATTGATGGGCTTCCAGAAATTGCGTTTATTGGGGGTGTATCTGGCCTTTGTGTCATCTCGCTGTGCGCTGGATTTGTTAATGACATCATTCCGTTCATTGTTCTCAGAGCGTTGAATGGAATAGGTAAACGTTCCCGCCGGTCTGACGGTTTTTGGCTAACAAAATTCGCTTCTCAGTCTCTTCAATGACGGTCCCCTCTGCCTTACGACTCCTGATCAAAGTATTTCCCGAGCCGCTTGAACAAGCCCGGGCGATAGGGATATTTGGAGGCTGCAACGGCGTTGCTAACGGTGAGAGTCCGGCCTACTAGCTCTTTATCCACGACAAGCTTCATGGTTCCCTTTCATAGTCCTCGGTCTCGTAATTGGCGCAATGTTCGTCGAATGGACATCTTACCAGTGGGTGTTCTGGTTTTCAGCCATCGTGGCTGGGCCAGCGGCTCTGGCGTGTGTCTTCATCATACCGTCAGAAATTTCAAACAACACAGACAATCTTGAGCCTGCAGCAGAGAAATGGAAGAGCCTTGACTTGGTCGGCGTAAGCATCCTCACTGGTATTAATTTTCTGCGTACTCCACTTCCCATCGCTCACGAGCTCCGATAGTTGCTTTGATTTTGTTCATCTTCGCTGTGACATCTGGCTCCACTAATGGCTGGGCATCCACAAAAGTGCTGGTTCCGCTGATCATATCCATCTTAGTGGTGGTCGGGTTTTTCTACTGGGAAACGCGCATACCTGTGGACACAGCTGCAATGTATGCTTTCAGGGACACTCGCACCTATCACAGATCATTGGGCTGATCTTGTACCAGACCACCCCGGACATGGTTTTACCACAATTTCTCCGTTCTTTTCGCCCTCGCGCTCTTGCCATTCTTTTGGTGGGCCACAGTGTTCTCAACTTTTACCACCCTGTGGCAAAACGTATTTGGTTGGTCGGCAATATCATCGGCTGTACACATGTAAGGTTTTCACTGCACTGTCACTCTATGTTGTTCATCATTAAGATTGCTTTTACTTACCAGGTTCCCGATAGGCGTCGTAGCATTCGTTATGAGTTTCACCGGATCGCTCTCTCGCATCGTTAGTCCAAAATGGATTATTCTCACTGGTCTGTCCTTTTGCATGGTCGCGACCGTATTGTTGGCGCTTGGTGGAGGGAAGCCTCATGATTATTGGCCATATATATTCCCGGCTTTTGCTGTAGGAAGCGCAGGGGCCATGTTGACGTATACGCACACAAAGTAAGTTCAAATTATCGCAGCTTAATGAACACATTCAAAATTGTTGCAATCGCAGCATTGCCATTTTTCAAGCCGCACCTCCGTCCATGGCAGGCACAGTTGGTGCCATCTTTAATGGCGCTCTTCAATGTGGATCAGCAATTGGCCTTGCTGGTATCAGCTCGATAGAGATATCCGTGGAGGCCATCCATGGGGGCCCACATGAGTATCACGGACGAGCCGCGGCATTTTGGTTCCTCTTCACAGTTGTCTCCATTCAATTCATTTCAGTATCAATATTTTATGACCGCAGTGTGGACCACACACCTCAACCGGAACACGACAACCCCGCAAATCCTGCTCGACGCAGCACACACTTTGACGAAAAAATTAACGATGCGAACGTGACCATGATCGAAAAAGCTGACCTAGCGAATCTGTCGGTATAGTGACCGTACTAGGTTCTTTCTTTTAACGACTGTTTCTTTAGACGACCATTTGTGTTGATGATGTATTTCTTTTTTATTATTTTCCCGTTAACGACCGTACCGTGACAACCTGCAGGGTAAACGTGTTTTTTATTTCATTATTAGAGCCTGCAAGGCGGACCTCATAGTTTATTGTTTTGCTATACCCGCTACCAATCTGGCCATAAGTAATATACCAGTAGACTTTATTTCACCTCTCACCGAGATACCGGCTCGGTAGCGCTGTAGACTGCTTCAAAAACAGGGGGCGAGAAAAAGCTTTAGTTAGGATATCCGTGACGTTCTTGTAGCCTCGTGTGGTAGGATCAGTCCCGTTGCACCTGAGAGAAGTCGTGTGCCATCTGGCATCCACACGAGTGAGTTGAATCATCCACCGATCCCGATCGTTCTCTGCAACTGCCAGTGAGTGGGGAAGTATGTACTTGTCCTGAAACCACAGTAGTCATTGGGACTGCAATGACACTTACCTGCAAATCATCCTTTTGAAATCATTAGATTTGAAGCCACCTGGAAGTTTTTTTTGCATGCAATGAGTGTCCGAATGAGTTTTACAAGTTTGCAGCACCTATATCATCACTCGCTGCTGACGCTCCATGCACGATCCTGAGTCCGTTGGGTGGTGTTTGGGTCGAAATCGAAAGTGAGATGATCGGGGTCAAGGTGGGCGCCTCCTAGTGTTGTTGGCAAAACAGCTGAGTTTTGCCAGGTGGTTGTGCCAGACCGGTTGTGCCCGGCGGTCGGCAAAACTCATGCAAATGGAGGGTGGCACAGCTTGGCAAAACTCCAAATTCAAGTTGCGGAGATATAACTTCAATATAACTTAGATATAATAAGATTTACTTTAAATCCAATAAAACATAAAAATCAACATTCCTAGAGCAAGATTGCAAAACGGTGGAAATGGGACATAGTTATGGCAAAAAAACTCTCTGATGACCTGCAGGCCTATAATCAGTCAGTAGCTCCATTTGCTGGTGGCCAAGCAGATGGCCTTTCTTGGTGGCAAAACCTTCCAATCAATTCTGAACTCCACCCCCTCAAAGCCTTTGCTGTCACGATCCTCTTGATTGTAGGGCATGTGGGCGAAGTAGAGCGTACATTTTCCGATCTCGGCACAACACAATCTGCATGGCGGTGTAATCTGTCAGTTGAAACATTCGAGACACTCGGCAAAATTTGTGCAAACCTTTGACACCACAGCACCATAAAAGCGGCTGAGGCTGGGAAGTCCACTCACTGTCGACATACTCACATGCACACTTGTGAAGAGGTTGGCATTGCTGTCGAGACTGTGCAGGATCTTGAAGCATCCTTTGCATGGACACCTCCACTGTCAGCTGAACCTCGTGACGCAGATGACCTGCTTGCTGGTCCAGAGAGTATCTCGCCCAAGTAGTGATGTGCAAGGCCCGGCTTGAAGCCCTGGGCCGGCCCAAGCCGGGCCCAGCCCAGGCCTAAGTCACGGCCTGAGCATGGCTTAGGCCTGGGCTTGGATTCAGAAAAGCCTAAGCCAGCGGCCCAAGCTGCGGCTTTGGTATGACACCTTGTCCCGTCAGTGGTCACGCCCTACAAGCGGTCGCCATTGTGTGTTCAGCAATTGGCACGTCCTCATTATTGACTCTTACTATGACACGCGCGATTTGACCATACCGCAGATCATATTCACACAAGAAAGAAAGGAAAATTCGTCTGCTATGGGCACCGTGCTATTGCTCTTGCACATGAACATAACTGGGATGCCGTGCTTGAAGATACAAACCAGGTAAGTGATACATTACCAACTAATAATACTGAGCCCCTTCAAGATGTACTAATCTGGGTTGCGACATAATCCATCAGTATTCAGCACTAGTCATCTCGAGTGCCAATCGCCCACCTTCTCTTTCTCACTGCCTTCTCCTGCTCTCGTCCATCATCTGTATTCGTCTGAGCCACGTCAGCAGTTGCTGACGTGTGCTGGGTGTTTGCACATGGTGTTCGTGGTGTTGGGAACATCACTACGCCCAAGGATATTGCTGCCGAATTTGCAGCTCTCGAAGAACTGAAGCAGAAAGACTCAGAAGTTCATAACATTGACGGAGTTGAAGTGTTGGAGGGGAATGTTTTTGATTTCGACAAGTTAGATCGTGTTGAGCAAGGAATAATACCGCAGGCTATTCTGGATGAGGTCGAGGTCGTCAATTACAGTGGTGAGGACAATGGATGGGATGAGGCAACTTTGATGTCTTCATTAGGAATGTTGTTCACGTAGCTCAGAATTTTGCCACCTGGCAAAACAACCAGTTTTGCCAGTTCTGCCGGTTGCAACCAGCAAAACTGACTCCAAGTAGTTTTGCCCCCCACACTAGCACCTCCTCTGCTACAACTTTCGATTATGTCATCACCTCCTTGTTTTCGTGCATCACCAAGTTCATCGTTGAAGTTACTACTAGTAAATGTGGACCAAAACCCAGATTCAAACCCAAATGTGCATGCACATGCAGACTCGGAGTCCATATAAAATTCCCCTAACACGAATGGTGTTCCCCACAATGTCCTCCCAAGTGTCCCCGCATCCATGCTCAGATACATGCCGCTTAAACTCACGCTTGTCAATGCTCTTATGGGTCATGTGAAAACGGGAGCTCTGAGTTGTGAGTAGGTGTACACGGGGTTGAGGAGGAAGCTGATTCCTGTTGAGATGTTTGTGAAGGCTTGGGGTGCATGTTTGAAGTTGATTCTTTTGCCTGTTCTGTTCTTTCTCGGTCTTGTTTTACAGTTTTACTTTTGCTGAATGTTTTTGATGTCTCTTTACTCTCATTTACGATGATCGTAAATATTGCATCCATAATCAATGTCATTGCTTGCCCTCTGACTTTGCATCTTTTTTTCATTGGCATGTCTTTCGTTACATGTTTTTTCTAGTCCTCTGAGTTCCTTATACATTCCCTTGATCTCAAACACACCATTCAGTCACGTTCCTAGTACACTGAGGCTCTTGTCACACTCTCCATGGTATGTGAAGCTTGATTTCTAATGCCCACTCCTAGTACTTGATATTCATCGTCTCTATTGGCCCTCAGTGGCATCGAAAAAAGTCCTGTCATGTATAGGTGAGTCATGTTATCAAATCCAAGAGAACTACTGATAATTGTGCAAAGCCCAGTCTTTGCAGCTCTTGCATATCTTGTCATTTATGCACTATCCAGGACATTTACTATCGTCAGTGGGCACAGCAAAGATTGATGATGCTGAAGCAACGGCGAGGACAATCACATAAGATAAACACATTGTTTGGTGTAACATGGGATCAGATAATTCAGAAGAAAATGGTAAGAAGACGACTGGCTTTCATGTACTGGATATTGTCCTTTCTTACTAGGGTATACCCGCAGGTCGGAAGGTCAACGCCATACCCATACTAACACGCAGGTACACGAACAAGAAATTCTAACATCTAATAACCTCACTTAACACTCTCATCCTCTCTATCAAGGTTCATGCAGACGCGAGCAGAAGTTCATGTACTTAGGTCAGTTTTATCATCCTGTTCGGTGGCAGAAGGTGCAACATTGACATCAATTGCTTCTGGAGCAGCGGAGTGCAACTTGGAGGGGGTTTCTTTGACCTGTGGAAAGATAGTAACTAAGTAAGCTCAACACACATTGTCCGCTATGGACTGCAGAGATTACTATACATCTGAATGTGTTGAGGCAGATTCAGTGAGCGAGGCTGTGTCATTGGCAGTAAATTGATTAACCATAATGATGGATTCAATGGAGTATTGAGAAGTGTAGAGTCTGTGTACCTCACTTTATACCCGCGTTGTAATTAGTAAAATCCTTGATGTGTGAAGGTCGCACCGGTACCGGTACCAGGTATACAGGAAAGAACAATATAATCATTCATATAAAAGCCAGTTGTGTTCTTCAGAATTATCCTCACATCACACTGTAACTTAAAATCACAAACAATGCATTTCTTCTCTGCAATCGCACTCATCGTCGTTGCTATTTTAGCACCATTAATCTCTACCATCCCCACTGATGCTCAGGCTAGTGACGGTGCCAATAAATGTCCTACCTGGTGTACCACTAAAAAAGCATGCCAGGCCTGCATACTGATGGAGTGTGTAAGTACTTGAGTATCAGTGGATTTGGTGACATGACTCACCCACATGGCAGACCTTTCTTCGCTGCTTCTGAGGGCAATAGAGGCGATGATATGAAGTCATTGTCCGCTATGGACTGCAGAGACTACTATACATCCAATGAGTTAGGACTACATAAGAACAGTCGGGGTTGTTGAACTGAAATTCCAGAATGGCCTCTGCAATCACATGTGGTTCAGGACTTTGAATGGACCATCTCTGTGGCACCTGAGGCTGGAAGCCAATCACTGTAAGAACAAAATGAGCGAACTTCAGTGAAGTCTTTGATGATTCAGAGTCAGCCTTATGGTTTATGTACATCATGATGATGGTAAGGGAGACTAGATTTGCAGTTCACTGGAGGGACTCACAAATGCTCTCAGCATCAACACTCACAAGCACATGTTTGTCATGGTGGTAGCCGCCTTACCAACTTGCTGCACGTTCCCAATGTCGTTCCGTATTTATTCAGAGGGCGCCTGAAGAGCTGTTAGTACGATTCAAATGAAAGAATGTAGCACATACAATGAGTCACATGATAGGCTTAGCCTCTGTGATGCGTGTGATATATGGCTTCCGAGAAATTCTGCCAGCCTACGTTCAGCTAATACAAAAGGGATGTAACTTTTGGGAAGACTGCTAAGATGTCAGAGGCTTTTTCAGATGCCCTGAATAACATGCTATCGGTGGCGGGTGCAATCTGTGTGTTGGGTTTGGCATGTTGGAGATGGTGAGACCTGTATCTCGAAAGCAGATGTAGAAAGGTTAGTCAGGGCGATTAAGTATTAGGTAGGTAAATGAAGTGTACCGCACGCTGTCCTGCATGATGTGGAAATCATGCATGGACATGAATACTAGGTGACCCTCAAAAGATAAAGTCTGTTAGCTTAGTCCTCAGACTAGTCAACCCATACCTTGGTTTCAAACCATGGTCCATATTTCCAGTTTTCCCCAAGTTTCATGATCTGAATATGTTTTGACGGAAAAAGTCTAATGTGAGATGGGAATCACATTTAGACCTAGTTGATGTGAGAAGAGAAATGAAGGTTAAGGTATAGCCTTGCCTTTGGCTTATTCACTTTGGCTAGAGAAAACCATAGAGAAAAGTATAAAGCCTATAAAAAACCTATCCAAAAAGACCGTGTTTCAATTCCTGCCAACTGTCTTATTTTTGCTACCTACTTTTATCTAGTGTTTCTTTACTTTACTTTTTCATTAGGATGCTTTGACTCACCTGACACTTCATAAAATTGTACCCATAGGGTATGATGTCATTATGATGTCATAAGACTCCACAGATACTCCTGCAGGTATTCTGTTGAAAGATATTATGTCATCAAGCTCTAGATTATTCTACTCTACAATGACATCATCCATGATGTCATTTCCTTCTAGAATATTCTGCTCCACAATGACTCACTCTGACTCACTCATGGAAGGTTCTGGAATCTTTTGCTCCACAATGATGTCACTCTTGATGTCATTATGATGTCATTACTCCACATTCCAGAATGTTCTGCTCCACAATGATGTCATAGCTCCATCTTTCACTTGTATTTTATTCTTTTATTGGGTTTGACCCAATATTTTGATTGGTCCTCCTTATTTTTTATTGTTTGTGAACCTAGGTTACTTTCCCACACAAAATGTATATAAGGAGAGCCCATTCTCCCCCCCAAAAAAATATGATCTCCCATTTGTAGCAATCTGCCTATCAGATATTTCACTTGCAAAGTTAGTCCCTTTGAAGTGTGACAAGCGCAGGGAAAAGAATTCCCTTGAGATTATAAGTTTCTTACCTTAGAAACTTATTAGTGCTATAGACCAAGTGTTCTTGGTCATATATATTGTCTTTGAGACCCCTTTGTCTCATTGCTCTGTGCCCTTTGACTAAGCGATCTTAGTCATCTATCATATTGTTGAGACCACGTCTCACTAGTTGTCCCATAGACCAAGTGATCTTGAACATATATATAGTATACTTGAGACCGTTGTCTCATAGTTCCAGTGCCCATAGACCAAGCGATCTTAGTCATATTTTGTATATTTGAGACCACGTCTCACTAGTTCCAGTATCCAAGTCCAGAGCCTAGAAGGAGATTTCCTAGGCAAATACATCCCAGAAACCGAATTACGTGTCTAGAAGCTTATTCCTAGACAAGAGATTTGAGTTTCAATAAAGAAAAGTAAAGCTCTGGCTAGGTTGATCTTAATAAAAGATTAGTTTAGCGAGCCTCCCAAGAACTCACACGTTATCTACCACGAAATAGGAAAAGTTGTAGACCGTGTTAATTGAGGACTGGCAAGCAGTCTTATCCAAAGTGTAATTGTGGTGTCATTACATTTACACGACTTTATATAAGACCCTCGGTTATTAAGACAACGTGACACAGAGAATTGGCGCATGCTCAATTCTTGCCCAGCTTGCCAATATAAGCTGGTCGATGAGCCGACTCTGGACTTCTCAATTCTGTGTGCATGTGATGGGAATAACTCAGCAAAACTCGTAGATCCTGCAGTATGTAGCGGTGAGGAACATCTTGACCCTCGCTCAGGGCTATCATCAATCTGGCTCATGGAGTTGTACATTGACCAATTTAAAGATGAAGTCCGATCTGCTCGGGCACATCAAGTTAGGCAACAACCTAGTGACCCTGACGACCTGTGGATAGACGAACCAGACTCGAACGATTCTGCAGAGCCACCTACCATATGCGTTGACCGCTGGCGTAATGCAGTGCCCTGAATCATGCAAGAAAATGTTCGCTATATTTAAGAAGTCTGGGATATTTGTCACAGTGTGCCGACATGGTTTTCTCCTTACCATCTGTGATATGGTCCAAAGCGGTGAACTGTATTTCGGTTTCACTTATCTGACATTTGATATGCAGGCTAATTGTTAAGATCGTGCTCAAAGGTTCAATCCAAAGGGCTTGGCTTCAGCTCATGCGCTGCACCCCTTACCCGAGTATGTGCCCCTAACCTCTGAAGGCTAATGGACGATGTCCAGATTCCGATTGTCCGATGCGCAGGAATTCCGGCGGACATTCGGGAACAGGTGATAAGACTAATCCGGACGATGTCCAGACTAGAAAGGAAACAGCGGAGGACTACCAAAGGTAGAGGCGGAGGTGATAAGTCTATTGGGATCGACCCTAAGACTAGCGGAGGTCGACGAGAGAATAACTCAAGTCAAACAGAGGGGAGAATGAGCAGAGTCTAAGATAATATTTGAACTAAAGATGTACATAGATTCTACAGGGTTTATATACTATGGAGGACTTAACGGAGGACAAGCCAGCACAGTCCGAAGCTATGCGAGGCTGTGGACGGAGGTTATAGAAAAGTCAAACACTAGTCTATCGAAAATAGTAAATGAACCCGGAGATGAGAACAGAGGAAAATAAAGGTGGAAGTGAAATGAGGTACGGAAAATAATATAGTCTAACTGGAATAGGAATGTACAAAGGGATTAGGCACAGAAGTTAGACGCGGGTCGGATCTGGACATAGATAGAAGTCGGTCGGACCCGGATATCCGGAAATGATGTGTGTGATACATCCGGGTCCGGAATGCGGGATATGACACTAATGCATTGACAGAATGAAATACCTGATTGCTAGCATGAAGAAGCTCATGGACGTTGTAACGATGGCCGCGGCGCTGGGCTTGGAACCAGGCAATCCAACACCTATGTTCATACCATTCCCCAATCTCCCTTGACCTTCCGAAGGCCACACGCACTTGTCCGAATCTTCCACAGGCAGTTCTTGTGTTCCGAGACCTGTCCGAACCTCGCAAGTTATCATACCATGTCCTATCCTCGTCCTTTTGACTTTGCTGGTGCGTTTTCCTTTATTCCAACTATATGTTAACTACGTCTTGGTGCTACACAGATAACAATCCCATTGGCATCCTGTCGGGAGTCTCGGAATATGTATAAGCAGTACGCATCGTGGCTTATTACATGTATACTTGCATTCTTGCACGCCTCACGGCTTATTACATAGGTTCAGACTTGCTTATCTCGCTACTAGTTTCGCCTATGGATTCCGGCCTCTCACGGAAGTAGGATATAATCTTGCTCGCTGGCTACTGATAGGACACTTCACTTCCCATACTTCGAATAGTAATTAGTAGAGTCACCTCGGTATAATCGTAAACTGCGCAATTGATCCTTGTTCATTTGGAACAATTGTCTGGCTAGACCGCTGCCAATTTCGCACTTCGTTATTCTCGAGTCCCGATAGATTAGCATTGTTCCAGACTTCGGACGCTGCACATAGTCTTATACTGTTATTCAACACACCGACATACCGACACATTGACACACTGACATATATAGACCTTCGGACAGCCTTCGCAAACCTCGGAAGGCATCGCGCTACTTCGGACAACACTTTCGCAGCCTCGGACGACCTTCAGTCGCATCGGACAAGTTTCTCGGTACTTCGGAAGTAGTCTCGGAACTATGGATGAGCATTAAAGAGGTTTTCTTCCAATATCTTGTCTACTCTTTAACTGTATAAGACTTCCCTTGCATTATCAATGTAGTTCTTAGGTTGTCTCTTGGGATGAAGCATACTCACATCTCTCAGGACTAGGGACTCACATTCAGTAGAGCCCAGCCCAGATCTACTCTTTACAATGTCTTTGGCAGCAATATACTTTATGGGTATGATATCAAATGTGCCTTCGAAAAAATTACACAACGGAGCTCACTCGCTGACAATGCAAAACACCTAAACCTGCAGGACATTGTGCCTGCCTTTCACGGGCATGCCCACAACCGTCTTTGCCAAGTAGAGCACCATTCGAAGTATAAAGTTGGTGCTGGGAAAGAAGATTTCGAGACCTGTGAACGGGTCTTTTCTGAATCTAATGCACTTGCTGCCCAAATTCAAAACACCACGGATTTCCATCGCCACCAAGCACTTGATCAACATTTCTCTTTTGCTGATTTGGACAAATATGCAGCCCTATGTACGTCACATCATTTTTGCAGGGTCCATGCTAACGCTGAATGTAGCTGAGTTTATTTATAATAATTATGTCCAAGTGCTGACAATTATCTCTACAACAAACATATTCCTCGCCAACTTCCATGCATCAAATGCTGCCCTCGAGCCCAACTTCGAAGATGATCTCAAGGACGAGCACCAGGTTTTACAATGCCTTGCGCGCAAGAAGGAAGAATCCAGCATTGAAGTTGACTATGTGAAAGCATTGAATGAGTATGACGAGGCCCAGTAAGTTTTTTGTTCGGCCGCACACAGAAACTGATGTTAATATTATGTAAGGCATTCATATGAATCCGCGCGTGTGGAGTTCAGTACCCTTGATTTACAGGTCAATTATTCTACAAGGGAATCTGGTGACATACGCCGCCATCATTCACATGCTATTAACAAACACAATCAGAAGCTCAAGGTTGTCATCAATTATGAACATCAAATGGCCCTTGACTTGAGATGGGGTCCAGACCACCCAGAGCGGATAAAGGCACAATCAATCAGCTGTTCCACAAGGCTGTAGATGACGTTGAATGTCTTGTCATCATGCATCTGCTTGAGTTGACTAAGTTGCAAATGAGTGGACTAGGTAAGGCTTGACAATATATTTCACATTTTTAACACTTGTCTTCAGTAGGTTACAAGCTTCGCACTCAAATCTCCAAGGCACTCAAAAGTCATGCGAATGCAATTTGAAATGCCCTTACTCGATACAACAAATATGCTGCTCTCCTAAGCCCTCCCCGCCCCCCATTACAATGGGACCAGATTGTAGAGTATTCTTTCCTTGCCGAATTTGATTTGCTACGGGAAACAGATGGGGAGATCCAGTCGAAGAGATGGGCCAACCCATCTTACCGACACGCGTCTACACAATATTTTGAGCACCAGCGTGCTAATGAAGAGATTCATCGGCTGAATGTCGAGGTTGGATGATTACTCACAAAGATGCAAGATGATGCCATTGATTATCCCCACGCCATCGCACAACTTCAGTCCAATGACCCACCCCTTGCAGCCGAACTCTGGCTGTCGCTGGACACAGCTTTGGTCCATCAATGCACGTCACATTTGGCGCATGCCACAGATTATGAAGCTTCCTGGTTACAGTGGGCCAAAGAGTCCTGGCACTCGTGTAGGTCAGGTTGATGTTGTGTGCGCTTATCCCTATGAAGCTGTACCACATGAACAGGATAGAGAGGACGGAGATGGAGATGACACAGAGCTTGGGCAACAGTTGGAAGACGTACGAGCTTACATTGAGGGACTAGATCATCACCGTGTGGACTTAGAACTTGCAGGATAGTAATACCCTTGTTTTGTAATAGATCACAATATGCCTTTGCTGGATTGTGTCATTGGACCATGAAAATGAAACATCTGGAGCACTGCACATATTTGAATTCAGTAACTCAGACAGTATGCTAATATCAAGTGAGGATTTACGATGCAGATTTGTGGTATATAATTCAGTACTTGATAGAGTGACTCACTCTATCAAGTACTGAATTATATACCACAAATCTGCATCATAAATCCTCACTTGATATTAGCATACTGTCTGAGTTAGTACATATTTGTCACGCTGCATCTTAGAAATGCCATTGCCTCATTGCAACCTAAGGCTGATCTCAGTCATCGTCCATCATGTCCTCTAACCTGTTAGACTGGAAGTCCTCTACATACAACAGATCTCCTACAGTTGGTGGCTTTGAAGAGTGCAAGGTTCTATTTCCTTGCCCTGAATATCTTCAATCAATTGCTGGATATGACCATCACTGGAACTCAGCACTCTTATCTTTGGTTACTCACGGATTTCACAATGATGACGGGCATCTAGAGCAGAACAAAGGCTTTCATCCACTTACTAGCGAACACTATCTCACTGGGTTTTCTAAATCTCAGATGGATACAGAGGAGCAGAGGCTAAATAATTGGTGGGCTCGAGCAATTCATGCAGAGTAGATATTGCAAACTATATTTGACCTGGCAAGTGTCATCTCCTATTCAGACCTTTCCTTCCACTAAACTGTATGTTCAGTGCACTGCTTTAGATAGGTTGACAGGTGGTTCAACAATTGTCCTGCATCATCCTGGTGCTACACCTCCATCCTTGGACATCTCTCCTGAGAACCTCAAGGCTGAAGTCTATATCAATCCCAAAGTGCTCTTGGAGCATTGTGAGCTTCACTTGGTTGTCGCTCAAATCTCTCAACTCTTCATCGCTGACTATGCGACACCTTTGGCCCAAGCCTTCGCACAAAATCGTATTCGCAACAATTGGAAAGGCAGTGGCCCAGTCTCTCAAACGCCTTCAAAAGGCAAGACAACATTGAAAGGCAAACAAGTTGAAATCGTGCCTCTTATTCCCTCACCTGTTTCACCATCATCAGCGCATTTCACTTTTTATGGACGTCCTCGAGGCTCTTTAGAAGGTCTCACGACTTCGAACTCCAATATCTTATCATATATGCCATCCTACGACAGCAGAATTATGTGGAAGCCAACTCAGATCCGATTATTGCATACTCGGGAGAGCAAGGGTTATCATGTCCGCAAAGAGGGACCGAGTAGGAGGGCTGTCGTATCAGCACAGGATCACAGTGCATGTCAGGTAAATTTAAGTTTGTTTTCCCAGTGGAACTATCATCTAATCGGTCACTCAGCCAATGACCCCTGCTGTTTTTAACCAGTCCTCAAGCAGTAGCCAGGCTGAGAGATGTTACCCTCCATCAAACAGTGACAATAAATGTTACCCTCCTTCAACAAGTGACCAGGCCTGGAGACATTACCCTCCTACAACTCCTACGAGGAGCAAAAGCACATCCTTCGAATTACCCACACCCACGTCGATCACTGCTAGGTCCCCATCTGATTCGCGGCATTATAGTGTGCTGGCGCTTGTTCCTTTTGGGAATGAAACGGAGGTAGTCCTAGAAGAGCTAGGCTACCCAGATCATTTTCATTGGGTCTGCATATCAATCGGCAAAGATTATCTTCTGAAGCGGTGGTTTTTGAAATTGCAGGAGGTCGCTGAGATCTTGGAGGAGCACGTGGAGGCTATTGCAAATGCTATGTTGACTGATTCTCAGGTGTTGCTCTCATAATACTTTTTGTAACATTTTTTTTAATCTGGCCTTGTATGATTTGTTTAAAATGCTATTCGACCTCTCAGCCTGTCACCTCATTCCCTGTCAGAATTACTGTAATGGTGCTCCCAGGAACTGCTCGCTTGCACAATCCTCGCTGGTTAGCTCCTCGAACACGCACCCCATATGTCAAAGTATTGAAAGAAGTACGTCAGCAACTAACAGAGCAACAACGGGCTAAACACCTTGACAAGGACCAAGAGGTTTGAGCTGTTCTCAATTACATTAAGGCAAAGGCCACAGATTTGGCGTCTAAGTTCAAACAACCTCGACGCCGCTACCTTAAAAAATTATCGCTTGGTTCTGTTGTCCACCACCGCAAACGCAACAAGACAAGTGCCTGGCATGCCTATATGCACTTCAAAGGCATCCAGGACAATGCCAGTAAGTTTTCCTCATAGTACGACTACTGTGTTTGTTGCTAACTCGGCTGTTCTAGACAAAAGCTTCAGTGAGAAGTCAAACATTGCCAATCTTGCGAAGGACGAAACCGAGTACCACCAACTTACCACTGAGGAGAAGGCACAGCTTATAATTGACTTTGACAAAGTCAAGAAGAGTTCTCGGGATCGTCCTCCAAACATCACCACTAGATCACGGGCTGCTGAATGTTCCCGGAGCTTCCAGTTGGTGAGAGAAGAGGTGTGTACTTGCTGCCTTACCTTTGGTTGTCTGTTTGACTAATACTTCACGCAGCTTGAAGCTCTCAAGGAATGTGTTGGCGTTGAAGCCTTCATCGTTATGGTTCATGGTGTTTCTGACTTCACCATGGTGCCAAAGGCATTCTTCACAAGCCCCGCAGCTGAACACTTTGTTTGTTTATATCTACGTAAGGACATCGCGCAACTGGCAACCAACTTTGAGAGCACAATACTGGCCAATGGCCTCGTTATGAGTTCATACTTAACTATTTTTTTCTATACACATGGTTTAACTTTGTTGTAATCTAGATGTGGCTGCTAATCATCGACAGCATGTTTCTAACGTGAAGACTGCCATTTGAAATGGTATTTGTGCATCACTTTGTAAGCCCCCCTTTTTTGTGTTTAAAATTATCCACTGATTCATTGCAGGCAAAGTAACAAATAATCCCTCAGCGGTAATGGAGTTCAAATGCTATAATGATCTTGTCCAACGCTACCACGTCAAGCTTGTAGGGTGGAACCACCCTAAATGGGCCAATCCATCTGACCTGAAAAGCGGTATTGAGAGCCTCGAGAATGTGGTCCTTGTGATTCAGGCCAATACATGTAAGTTCGTAAAAATCACACCACAAGAAGCCAAAGAGCGACAGTGTCATATCAATGATGGTGAGATACTCACTCCTGACCTCAAGCCCCCAATGCCATCTGACTTGCCTGCTCCCGATTCAACACAGTCATCAATGACCAATGTTTGGACATCACTGCCACCACCATCATCCGACATTCCTACTCCCCATTCGACTCAGTCACCAACGGCCAACACTCGGACATCAATGCCGCCACCATCCAGTGTGTTCGAGTCTGAACAATCTGCAGATTATGATATCACACCTGCTCCCATGACACCCACTGCGGCTTCGTCAGAGCCTTACATGCACCCCTCATCGATTACAAATGAAATGGTGGATCCCATTCTTCATGCACTTGATCATGGTAAATATACCTCTACTCTAGTTTAAACAATGTGTTGATGTTGTATTTCAGCCGCTTCTAACAATGGACCTCCCATAGTGCAGTTGCCTCCCACTCCTCCCATGCCTACTCCTCTTCCAATGCCCAATGAAGCACCAGTTCTTGTCACAGCAACCAACAGTAAGCAAACTGCAGATGGTCCACCTGCTGGCACCTTACGTTCGAAATGCGCTTGGAAACTGACTGAGAAAGGCCAATCTGAATTAGAGTCAAGGAACCACACATGGTGCAGGGCAACAAAGAAGGGGACTCGGCGCTCGAAAAAGAGTAGCGCACATGTTGAATCTGATAATGAAAACATCTAGAATAGGTGGATAATATACTCAGAGTTAGAGACGAGGGAACACACAGTGCAGGGCAACAAAGAAGGGGACTTGCATTCGAAAAAGAGTAGCGCACATGTTGAATACGATCACAAAAACATCTAGAATAACTTGGCAATATACTCATTTCATTGGCTCATCCTGTCTGAAGTAGTACAAGCTCGCTGTCTATGTATCAAGCCTCCGTACTTAGCCAATTGCCCCAAGAATCTACAAGGTCCCTCGCATAGAGCACCGAAGTACTCATGCCATCGTTGTACCGTCAAATGAAAGAGCCAAAGACTGCGACAGTGTTGAACGTGTTCCCAGAGTTGGTTGATTTGTCGTGGGGGCTATGTGTGCAGGAAGCAGAGACAGATCTGGTCCATTGATGTAGGAACAGAGACGGGTGTATAGTCTTTGTGTATGGAGTATGGATGATGTATAGTCACTATAGTGAGCGTTAGCAGCAATGAGCAGGTTATAAAGTTTTGTACGTTACCTTGTTGATTTGTCGTGGGGGGCTATGTGTGCAGGAAGCAGAGCCAGATTCAGTCCGTTGATGGAGGAATAGAGATAGGTCTATAGTCTGCATGTACTGCCAAAAAATGCTGGAAGAAATGGTGAAATTTGGCAGGAGGTGGGAGCTCATCACGGTAGACGGTGAGCACGTTGTTTGGCAGGTGTTTGCATCAGCATGACTGCCAAAATCGGCCTGGGAAAGACATACCGGAAAGAGAAGTCAAGGCTGTTTGAGAAAACACTCACAAGTGACTGAAACCAGCTGGGGCGCACCGCCGGTGCTCGATACCAATGCAAATAAGCTTAATTAAGTGGCAGATAGAGTGCCGTCAGGCCACTTTACTAATTCAGATATGTGGGAATCATAGGTGTTGAATCTATAGTAACAGACAGATGGCATAGTTTTTTTTTAAAAAAAAATCCAATTTCTGTCCATTGGGGTAAAATATCCTATGTTGGACAGTACTAACTAGTCTACAGGGCCCCTGCCCTATCTACATCTCTGAATTTGCGAATGCCCTGACATGAGGATGTCCTCCGCCAGTCCACCATTCCCGCTGGCTGTTTTAGATGCGCAATTCATCGAAGACAAGTTTGACTTCTCTCTTCTTGTCGTGTGTGTGTATCTGATGCATAGTAATGTAAACTGAAGCACGTACTTGACTGTCCCTAGGGACAGTCCATACATGAAGCTAAGGGGGAGGTGTGTTAGTGACATGGGTTGGTCTTGTCTCTCGTTTGATCCTCCCGTGGCCTTCCTGACTCTGGGCAGATGGCATAGTTGACCAAGATGCCATTATTACATTATGAATACCATGGTTGTCATGTGTCGATAAAAATATACAAAAATGACATGTATGTATGATTCACTTTCAGTCTGAAGGCTGGGTATCATCTTGATGTCATAAGCAACCTGTGAACATTCAGTGTGTACCATGTGCCAATGGTATGCTACACACCACCATGATCAGGTACTAAGACTTCTTTCATCTGCGCTCGCTTCTCCCGAATTCTTGCCAGTGCACTGTTCTTGACAAGGGGATGTTGAGCAGTCGTATATGAAGGAAAAAATTGGCTAGCAAATGTGAGAATCAATTAAACAGAATAGGTTCCCGATCACCTGTTCCACTACACAGTTAGGTTGTCCACCTCTTGTTTCTCATCCAGGTCTTCGAAGATTTCCAAAATTGAGTTGTAAAACCTTTCAGAGTCGGTGACTGTGTCTGTACGCAAGAACACGGGCGATGAGGTGAGGGAAAATCAAATCTGGAATGAATATACACAGTTTGTTAGAAATGTAGATATGCGAAGTGTAAACAAACCTGTGTTGCAATATAGGCGATGGAGGACAGTGTGACTCGGGTCATCCCATGAATCCGAGCATTACCTGAACAAGTTGCCTTAGGTTCTTTGTCCACAGAACTGGGGGACGTAAATACATGTCTATATGCCTGTGAGTCTAGTTAAGCACCACATCATGACAATTCAATGCATTATACAGTGTAATTACAAGTAACATGTTGTGCATTAATGAGTGTAGTTACAAGGTACAAGTAAATGCATTAATCAGGTGTAACCACAAGACACTGGTGCTCACCAGGATAATGCATCACATTACCCATGACCGGTTGACCAGTCATATGTTTCAAACATGTAGAGACATGTGGCACTTTTTTCTCCAGTGATGACATCACTCAAGGAAAAAGTGCCACATGTCTCTGTATCATGTGATGGGGCAGTCTTGGAGTCGCGTGAGATGTTTTTCGCGATTTGCAGAACAATATGCCGAACAATTCCAAATTCAGATAGTAGTAATACATCAAAGAGGAGCCCGTAGCTCTGGTATACAAAGATCAGGAAGAGCCAACACCAATGGATCAGAAGACACCTTGCAGGTGATGACAGTAAGATGCTGCACCCAAGAAGCCTCAAACTTAGAGCCAAGGTTATGACGTATCTGAGCCTAGTGAATGGCATAGGCAACTACCCCTTCCTTTTCAGCCCCTGAGAGAGTGCAGAAATGAGCTATATTGTCCCACCAGAGTGCATGCCATCGGAGAAATTGGAGAACACAGCGCATTTCTTCCTGCAGCAACTCGACTTCTTCCTTCTACCACATCATCCTAGCATGAGCTTTGCATCACTCAATCCAAAGACCTGTTAATCCAGTTGTCATGAGTACCTTTAACAAACCATTATTCTTTCTTGAATCTTCCCAAACGTCAATACACTACGCCTAAGTCTAACCCTAACCCTACACTGAAAGCGTCTATCATCCCTGAAATACATTTAGCGCCCACGACACGTGTCTTCAATGTGACTGATGAAGAAGACGAGTTCTTTGATTGTGAATAGATTAGATTAGATACGATAAGATAAGATATGATCACATGATACTTCCTTAATATTCTACGATGTTCTATGGTACGATTCTCTTTCCCTTTTTATGATTGGCTAGTAGTTGTATCTCAGTTTCAATCTCAGTTTCGATAGTTGTATATAGGTAGCACATCTTGGTCGATAGTTCCTTAGTTCAAACCTCTTGTATCTACACTGTAGCAATCCAAGACGTACTTGCTCCTCTTTCTCTTGTCGTGATAACCTTAGTCGAGTCCTAGTCTCTGCCCAAGCGTTAATTCGTTATTTGGGTTGTGACACCAGTGAGCGTTAAATTTCAGCTGTATGAGAGAAGAACCATACCATCCTGGACTACTTCATCCTCGTCATCTCCAACCCCTTCCACCATCCAAATCCACGAGAGCTGCCTTCTTCCCTCACTTTCTCCTTTTCTTGGCACTGACATCCCATGCACATCATCTTTTTTGTTCAGCAAGCGAAGTTTAAAATTCCAACCTACCTTATTTAAAATAGGTGCAAGGGAAGATAATGCAGTATGGGCCACACAATACTTGTCAGCTGCAGCTGCAGCCCTTGCCTCTACTCGGCCAAGTGCATTTTGCGCATGGGTGTTTGCACTCTGTCCACAAATCCAGTTCCATTTGAAGGTATGCATGTAGTTGAAGACTTTGTCTGATCTCATCCAGTGCGTCTCTGGCCTGTGTGATTTGTAGCTCCCACTCCATTGTGAGAAGGTAGGGGCTGCAGGATATGGAGTCAGCTGTCAATGATGATGGTAAGAAGAGCTTGATTTCTTCTGGATTGTCTGCCATGCTGACAGGTTCCATTTGGGATGATCACAACTGTGCTATTGGAGTGTAGAGCAGTTGCACTCGCTTCCACGCATCCACCTTGCGCTGGAGGGCATCCTGCTGCCACACAAAGACAGTCTTCTGTCTATCTGTTTGGTGCTCTCCTGGGAGAGAAGAATCTGATTTGAAGTGATGCCTAAGGCTATTTAGTGATATCAGCAAAAATCATGGTAGCACTACTCACTGTTCACTCTCGAGGTCAATTCCGGTTGCAATAAACACACTGGGTGATATGTCTGGATGTAGTGACATGTTGTTACCTTCCCAAAGTTGATGTGATTCCATTTCAACCAGTTTGAGTTGAACTGCAGCTTGTGTGATTGCTATTGAAATATTAGATATTGTGTGACATTTGTTTCTAAGGGATTGGGCACAGATGCATCATTGGGATTTTCTTCCCAATGCTTGACATATGCTCTCCATCCTGTGGTGGTCTCTGGCTTCAAGGCTCTGTTGAGTTCTTCAAAAGCATTTGTGTGAGCTTTATGTTCCTCATTAGCCTCGTTCATTTTGCGAAGAAGAGTAGCACCTGACACAGTAGTATGGAGTGAGAAACACGCCAAAGTTGTAATGCTAGAGCCAACACGTATTGAGGCCAACTAATTTCTTCCAGTTCCAATCACCGAAGTGATCATCCAGCATGTCCCTTCGAGACCCTGGTCCCATTTCCTTTGTACTCAATGCTACAGGATTAATATTTGACCACCCTCATTCAGGAGCCTCTCCATCTGTACACCCAACATTTTTTGAAAAATTGAAGGAGAATGTAGACTGACACTTTAGTATGTGGGTGGGTAAATGAAACTTTGGTATGAAGAACCGGACCAATTTACTTGCATGATCCAGTTGAAGATGAGCCGGCATTGTTGACATGCGTTGCCAGAGATGCTTGTGCCATTGGCAAGCAATATTGTACAAAATGTTGAGAACATCAATGCACTGTTGACTGAGTGTCGAGAAAAAAAGATAGTCCATATTCGTGTACCTAAAAATGAATGCAGTGATTAGTATTTTGAAACAGTATTGCTGGTTATTATCACAAGTGCCTTACCTCTCACCCTTCTGTAAATCTCCGACACCATTCAGTAATTTCATATTGTGTCGTGCGCAATCAATCGTCCCTACACCTGTCGTAGCCAAGCCTTGTGAAGCCTTCGTGTTGGCCATATTAACGGTGTTGTGAGAAGAACAGGTACTCCTCTGTGCACATGAGGTCAGATAAAAGATATAAGGGAAGAGTGAGTGAAAGGAGCACCTCCTGTGGCTTCCCACTATACTACTGCAAGTGAAATTTGTAGGCTGTTTCCTCAACAAAATATGCCCATCCACAACTCAGCCCAGGGTCCGTGCCTTCCTTCGAAATTGCACGCCTCTTCAGGCGAAAATTAGCATCTATAGCGACAAAGAACGCATATAACCATCTGATGATGGAATTGTAAGTGATTAATCAAGGTCTCACATACTAGAATAAGGATGGCTACCGCTTGTCATCTGGCGCATCCTGCCAATCATCTGGTAGGTTTTTGCCAGGCTGGGGACAAGCAGGACATACAACAGCACATTCTCCTTCCCTCCTTCCCTCCACACCTGTTGGATCATGTCTGCAACCAGCACATTTAAGCATCTTGAGGTGGCACCACTCTTGAACCATCCACAAGAAGGCTTCATACCGATCCTATAAATGAATTAAGCGGCTAGAAGATGATTAGAAGTATATCATGTACCTTGTGTGGGTAAAGACCAGTATTATCAGTAAGCCGTGCAATTGCATGATAAAACTTATAACCGGATGCCTTGGACTCAAAGGACAACAGATGGTACTGTTCAAGAATTTGAAATGTGGCTGCTGTTCGGGGTTCTGACATAGTTGCTGGAAACCAAGCTGCACAAAGTAGCTGCATTGTGTGTGTCTGCGCAGTGCCGCAACCACAGTAATCAAGCCCAATTTCGTGTATACCATTGGTGTGAATTAGCGTAAAGTCGTCATTAAATGCCTGTTGGGGTAATAGACACTCCTCTCCAATCGGATGACCAAGTTGTACCTGTAATCCAAGCTGTTTGAGTGACAGAGCAGCAAATGAAGATCCTGTCCATTTCTGCACAAACATAAGTATGGTCGAGGTGATAAGTACAGGAACTTGCCTGAATCCGATGGAGGGGATTCCTGGTGTGCAAAGCCACAATACATACTGAGCAAAACAATTCCCCAGTGAAGCAATCAATGCACTGATATTCTGGTAGGCCAAAATGGCAATTTTCACAGACACAAATGTTCATGTAGTTGCCCTGTCCATCATGCTGCAGAAGCTCGAGTAGGAATGTGTCACATTTGGCTTTCCATGATAGAAGAGGATGATCCTATGCATAGGGTTTAAAAGAGTTGTGGCATAGAATAAAACTAGTAACTTACACCAGCTATGCGTTTACATTTGTGATCATCTTCAGTCTCCAAACATTTAGTGTCTATGTCTGCCCCAGTAAAATCTGAAAAGTCATGGTTCATGTGTGAGTCAGTCATTGACGAGTTCATTGCTTTGGCGAATTGGATTGAAGATGTACTAGGCTTCATGGTGACATGAGATCCATGTGCTGTGAACCCTTGTTTTCGAGAAACAAAGGTGTATGTCTCGTGAACGCTGCTTGATGCCTTTGGAAGCTGGGAGGTATAGATATTGATCTTTTTCCGCTTTGCTGCAGCACATCTTTTAACTTCCATGAATGACAGATGTCCAGGCATTTGCCCGACTTGAGAAGTGACAGGTTCTGGATGCATAACTTAAGTCACAAGCAGAATAGTTAATATGAACTAGTCGAGGCGACTAGGAGGAACTCAATACTACTGTTGCAAGTAGTACTATGACTGTGCAAGTGTGTGGGTAATAGTATTAGTAATGAAGAAATGCATTATATGCTCATTGCACTGCCTTATAAATGGGCCTGCTGGTTAGTATTCCCTCACTGCATCTTTCCTCGCATTTATTCTGATGTCTGAGTCTTCAGGCTCAAGTCCTGTACAACACTCCAAGTCAGGAAGATCTCCACCACCATCCAGTGATCCTGGATGCTGTCTGCACCACTTTTGTATGGTTCTGTGCGGATGTTATCATTTTCCTTAAACCTCATTGAGTACAGCCCCAATTTTTTTAGCTCAATATATTAATCAGAAAAACTCGATGCTGACTGGTCCAGGAGTGCCGCCCAGGCCTCATGCACAGTGTGAGGAGTTTTGCCAACACATCCACAGAAACTGATTGTTCACCAGGTTGTCCTGCACTATCTGCTGTGTACACTCCACCATCGACCTTTGGTTTGCCCACTATTGCACCAATACCCCCACCATTACCCGATCTGCCACTGATGAGTGTTACTGGCACACTTTTTCAGTTACCTGAAGCTTTACCACTCACTATCACACCCTACTTTGCTGGAGAGGCTGATGCAAATGTTAGGTGGGTCAAACAGGATCAAGCTTTATACAAGGAACTTGTTGGTGCAATCACTGATGATTGCTATGTATACCTATACCATGGGATCCTTTACAATATGCCTGCAGTGCCTAGCAAATCTGGACCCTATTACTGTGTCACTTGTGGATGACACATTGGGGTTTTCAATCACTGGTAAGTTGGTTCTGTCTGATATTGTACATGCTCTCTGAGCACTTGTATCTAGGGATGAAGTTGTGGAGAACATCGAAGGCTTTTCTGATGTGGTTTACGCTGTTACTTCGCTTACCATTGGAGAAGTACTCCTTTGTGCTGGAATTAGGAATGGTGAAGTACACAATCGTCAAATATGAACTTAGCACATATCAATTTGTCTGTCCTATGTATTTACTGTAGCTTGCGATTTTTTGTCACTTGTTGCCTTGTTGAATTGCTGGACATATCTTGGTCCATGTTCATTTTCTCACACCACTTCTCAGTTGACACATTTCTTGCTCTCTCCTTTTCTGTTTGTGCTTGAGCTATGGTACAGCTCATTTGTCTTAATTGAAAGCATCTCAGTATGTCTCAACCACTTGGTCTCTTCGGAGAAGGCATTAGACATGAGTCCAGGTATGCAGACAAATGTTATTTATGCTATCAATAATTTTCATTGGCTGATTCATTGGGTCAGAATCAAGATTAAGTAAGATGTGTTCTTTGTTTATTGTTTATATATCAATTTTCCTCTGTACTACTATGTGCTCATCAACACCTTGAATCAGTCAGTTGTCAGTGAGTTATAATCGAGACTTTCGGACACAGGTCAAAGACCACAAGCTTGTTATACGAAAGTATACCATTGTTAAGACCATGCACAAAGGGTAGGACTGATTCTGAGGGGCTTGGCTTCAGCTCGTGCACTGTGCCCCTTACCCGAGTATGTGCCCTTAATTTCAGATTGATGTCCGGAGAAGATCCTAGGAGGTCCGAAGGATATCCAAAGGTGCAGGAAACTTCGGAATGGCTTTCTGGACAAGTGCAAGTAACTTCCGGATGAGTGCGGGAAAGTTCTGGAGGAACTTCTGGAAATTACAATGAGGTTTCATCCTGATATGGATAGGTGTAATGGCTACTCAGGACAAGTCCTGAGTAGAAGCAAACAGAGGTAAGGCTGCAAGGACAATGTCCGAAGCAGAATAGGTCCGGAGAACTGCGGGAAAGATCTGGACAAACTTCCAGAAACTTGGAGGAATATAGGATCAGAGGATCAGAGGATCAGAGGGTCAGAGGATTAGAGAATCAGAGGATCAGAGGAGCGGAGGAGCGGAGGAGTGGAGGAGCGGAGCTCCGGCCTAGGGAATTCCTCCCTAGGCCTAAGGAAGATTTCACAAGGAAGGAACTAGTATAAGGACTTAGTGTGAAGACTAGTGCGAGGACTAATATGATATTCAGACTGAGGAACTACAGGACATATACAAGAGTTTATATACTAAGTGACTATCGGAAAGATCAATAAGCAAGGTCTGAAGGCTATGTATGAAGCATAAGCAAAGTTTATCACAAGTCAAAACACAAGTCAGAAATTAGCACAGGTTAACGGATCATAACACATAGCCGGAAGTAAGTATAACCGAGAGACCGGGGACAAGGAATACCGAATAAAGGAATAGGCTGTGTTAACGTTATATGAACAGGAATTGAATTTAAGAAGCTTATCGTATATCGGATTGGACTGGACTGGACCGGATCTAGTGTCCGAGGTCCGGATGAAGCATGGGAACATTGTCGGATGTAGGTCCGAAATATGGGATATGACAACCATCAACAGCTTTTCATTTCGATAATCTGTCTGAACCAAGGTTAGACATTTCTGTCTCGACGAGTTGAAACACTAATTATATTTTACATCATACTTCCAGATTGCTGTAGTCCATTTGCTTCGACCATTGTACAGTATATGTTGCATCCACTCAATCTCAGCTCCTTAGACTCTCTGATTCTCATTCATTCATGTGGTCTGAACCAAATTTTCACAAGTTCATTCATTATTTATACTTTCAACTCACCTTGAAGCACGTTCATGCTAATGTGCCCCCCTGAGCCCCAGCAAGTATTCAAGTTCCACCATCTCCATCTCGAACATGCGCCTCTCCCTCACGATCCAAAGTATGAGCATTGCACGTGTCTTGTCTGACCAGAATGGTGGTGGTGGGTGTGGTATCAACAGTAGGTCAGGGCAGTACACCTGCTGGCGGATGCGCATTTGTGCGACACCCCACTTGGTGTATAACAATTCCTTTGAGGTAAAATGTCAGTAATGGCTTGCAAATGCAGAAAATACTCACTATTTGCCTTTCCAACATCGTGAACCTCACTTCCCGAGGCCTCTGTGCATGTTGTAGGGCAGGGATCTCTACATTGAATGGTAAGTGATTGGTATGAGAACATTTAAACACGACGCACCTCGTGATTGTGGTCCTCGTTAGCTCCTCTGTTAATGTTTGGATAGTAGTTCATTCTGTACTTGTAGATGTAGTTAAATGTAAATGTATACTTGGAATAAATGAATGTTCTTACTTTCGCCTCAAATGTTCAAGCTCAAGTCGGACAATGATTCAATGATTCCGGCATTTTCTGGATTTGCTTTTTGACAGAAGTATCGCGACAATGTTCACATCAATTTCTGGAGAAAGATGAGACTTATAGTAGATTTTTAGTGACTTACATCAAGCGAGATATTGTGTCATTGAGCGTGTTTGCATAGCATAGATTCTAGGATATTTTTGTAGCTCCCAATCAACTTCTTCACATTTGCTCATCAACGCACTGAATCAACAAAAAACACTTGTATTACAAAAAAATTACAAAAGCAATAAAAGTGTATTCTATATACCACCGGCTTCCCCTCCTGCGCATCAGGATGACATAGCCCGCCAGCTTCTGGCACATGGGAGCCCTTGACTGAAACATATCATTGTTAGATGTGCTTGCTGGGCAAGCAGATAGTACTTACAATGCCAGCTGCCTCATTCTCGTGTCTCTGAATCAATGAGTATCAGTTAAAATATATTAGGTAGCATTAAATGGAACTCACCAACTTCAATGGTCTTGTAACAATGTATCTGTTGAAGCTGCCGGACGTGTTGATAATTGGGACAATGTTTGTGAGCAATGATATAAAACAGTCAGTGGAACGGACCTGACAATACCAGATAACTCACAATGTCCGAAATGTGCGCATATGCATATGCACCGGAAATGACATTTATTTGTCACAAGAACAGATGACTGTCAAGTGAGTAGGGTATAGCACGGGTATTGAACATACTGAGGGAGATTCAGTGAGCACTGAGCGAGGCTGTGTCATCATGATCGGCAGTAAACTGGTTAGGTTAGCCATGATGATGGAATCAATGGAGTATCGAGAAATGTAGAGTTTGTATACCTCACTTTATACTGTTGAATTGCCGAGTGTTAATCAGTAATAGTAATGCGGAAGAATAAGAACTGGTAGGAATATTGGAGCAATGAGAAATAGGATCAAAGCAGTGGGTCACTGTTACAGTCGATGACCTCAGAAAATTAAGGATCTTAGTGAGTGGGCAAGTTGAGTGTGGATGGAATGTCCCAATAAGTAGTATTACTTGTTGATCGAGATCAATTGTGTGCACATGCAACGCGAGCAGCATGTTGAACAAGTTGAACATTTGAAATACATGATGTCATGCATTGATTTGCATAGTTAATATCATAACATGATTATTGGCATATAACTAATAATGTCCTGAATCCAACGAAACACAAATGCAAATGTCCTAAATCAAAGCAAAGCTCACAAACTCAGTGGTAACAGGTACACATAAGTATACATTCAGAGACCTTTATATGTTGTTTGGAGTACTCTCCCCAAATACTATGCATGTATGATATCTTACTCATTATCAACTTGCCACCAGTCACTGGACTTAGAAGCACTCCGACAGATGAACTTTTGACCAGAATACTACGGCTGATTGATAATGCTATCAAGGTGTGTCATTTGCATCTTCCAATGAATTTCTTGGAGTTCAACTCTAGATACTTTGTTCTGGTGATGCAGGTTATGAAGTCGGACACACTACAATTACAACATGAGCAAAATGTAATGAAGGAGAAGATATGTGACAATGGGGAGAAGATTAAGCAAAATACTAAAGTCTTGCCATATCTCATTGGTAATGTGGTAGAGGTGCACACATCCAGGTTGTAGCGCAGGGCATGCTCCAATTGCGAGAAATACTAGATGAGGGGTCAGTATCCTTCCAGTCACCATCTTTTCGTATCCATGCTTATGCTCACATCAAAGGTCATTCTGTATTACTAGCGCTGAGCGCTATGAAGGGACTTGGCAAGTATCTACTTACCTCCATGCACTCATATGCACCAAACAGCCCTTTAAAGTTGTCATCACCTTCATGATGCGGCTTTAGTAGTACAAGCTATTTCAGACTCTAACTTTCATAGTTGTAGGTAAATGGTGAGTTTGCACTCCATTTGATACCTTCACTCTTGTTGCTCATCAACTATGTTTGTTCAAGACATCATGTCCGGTTCTTCCCCCAGAACAGGTATGTTGCTCAGTTACCTCCATTTATCTCTCCCTTCATGTTTGCATCGTCCACACCAAGCAGATTTCAATGATTTCATTTGCGCTCATATTGAAGAGGGTACTTTGTTACAATCTTTTTTATTTATTTTTTATTTTATTTACACTTATATCAAAGAGGCTAGTGTATAATGTATTTCATCCAGACCACACAGTAATGCGAAAAGACTCTGATTTATTGTAGAAAGGTCTGACGAACCTACACAGTAATTGTTACGACTTGGATGGTATCTGTTGGCGACGCTCAAACAGAGCTTGTGTCGTCAACGGTCTGTGGACGTCCTTGGGCTAGCCCAAGGTTAGGGGTCGTACTTGGCGTGTCTTCGGCAAGTACGATTTAACGCCTATGTCCAAATCGGGTAGCTTATGTCACGCGGGTGCGAGACGATAAGCTATATCGGCCTAGGCTTACGACACCCGAAGGTTAATCGTAAGGATCGTCGTTAATTAGAAGGACAGAAGTCCGACTAGTTAACAGGGGCTTTGCTCATCGACGAAGTCGATGAGTAAAGGTCGAGACTATAGGCTTATCCGCGATGAGCAGATAAGAAGATAGAATATAGACTGCTGGCGAGGCAGAAGGATCACTCTGGTGAGAGTAGGAGGTCAAGAACCAAGTAGATTCAAGTTAGGGAATATAGTACATGGTAGCGAGTTTATATAGAGGACAGGGGACGTATTAGTGGATGATAACTCGTACTACCGGGAGAGGCAATCGGTAAAGGGTAAAACCATAATAGGAAGGCACGTTCGATCTCGGTAGAACGTGCTGGATAAGAAAGTGAGTCATAGATCGGAAAGAGAAGTGAAACGCGCAGGGGCACGATCGTGCAACTGCAGATCTAAGTATAAGTCGCATGTGCGACTGCGCACTGAGTCAGAGAATCAAGAAAGGGAACAGGGCAAAGGGGATGTGTCATGCATCATGCCATAGGTTACCATCCAGATGGTAAGGGCAAGGGGACTGTCCGCAGGATCAGTCAGGTGGTGAAACGGAGCATGGGTATGCTTCGTCAGCGAAAGGGTCTGGCCAAATGTACTGGCTTTGCTGAAGCGACAGGTAGAGGGCGAAAGGGAATGCGAGGATGACAAGGATGACAAGGGTAAGGTCGGGGTAAGGGTATGACGCGAGGGCTGATACAAGGAGTATTAGGAGAAAAATGGTAGGGGCCCAAGCGTCTAGATGTTCTTGTAACAGTAATGCGAAACCTTAACTATCAGACATCTAACTCATACATGGTAGAATAAGATAAAAGTCTGTTTTCCATTTTGACAGCAGTCACTCACCCTTAAAATTGCCCCCTCAATAATCCCCCTGAAAGCAATTCCTTACTGCAATGCCTCATCAAGGCCCCAAAAATTGAACCACTCCTGAGGAGGTCTTCCTCCAAAGTCAGCTCACTGCCTATATTGCCTGTCAGGTGACAAAGATTTACCACAACTTTTAGAATGCTACAATCCACGAATTTTTAAGATGTTGGACAGAAAGAGCACATCTAACTGATATCCCACAGGAAGGCGAGCTCAGTGATGTACAGAAGTCTTGCATGGCACAAGCAATCCTGAAGCGACAATCCGTAAGTTGCATAATTACATCATGATACATGTACTTTGTTAAAAATAAAATTCTAGGCCATTAAAAATTGGTTTTGGTGGCATACAAATGTCGCGCATCTGGCTCACTTGGGTGGATCTCGTGGTGTCTTAAGGCTTGATACCACATTGGGTGGAGATGAAATGAGAGGGACATGTTGTCTTAATAACCGAGGGTCTTATATAAAGTCGTGTAAATGTAATGACACCACAATTACACTTTGGATAAGACTGCTTGCCAGTCCTCAATTAACACGGTCTACAACTTTTCCTATTTCGTGGTAGATAACGTGTGAGTTCTTGGGAGGCTCGCTAAACTAATCTTTTATTAAGATCAACCTAGCCAGAGCTTTACTTTTCTTTATTGAAACTCAAATCTCTTGTCTAGGAATAAGCTTCTAGACACGTAATTCGGTTTCTGGGATGTATTTGCCTAGGAAATCTCCTTCTAGGCTCTGGACTTGGATACTGGAACTAGTGAGACGTGGTCTCAAATATACAAAATATGACTAAGATCGCTTGGTCTATGGGCACTGGAACTATGAGACAACGGTCTCAAGTATACTATATATATGTTCAAGATCACTTGGTCTATGGGACAACTAGTGAGACGTGGTCTCAACAATATGATAGATGACTAAGATCGCTTAGTCAAAGGGCACAGAGCAATGAGACAAAGGGGTCTCAAAGACAATATATATGACCAAGAACACTTGGTCTATAGCACTAATAAGTTTCTAAGGTAAGAAACTTATAATCTCAAGGGAATTCTTTTCCCTGCGCTTGTCACACTTCAAAGGGACTAACTTTGCAAGTGAAATATCTGATAGGCAGATTGCTACAAATGGGAGATCATATTTTTTTGGGGGGGAGAATGGGCTCTCCTTATATACATTTTGTGTGGGAAAGTAACCTAGGTTCACAAACAATAAAAAATAAGGAGGACCAATCAAAATATTGGGTCAAACCCAATAAAAGAATAAAATACAAGTGAAAGATGGAGCTATGACATCATTGTGGAGCAGAACATTCTGGAATGTGGAGTAATGACATCATAATGACATCAAGAGTGACATCATTGTGGAGCAAAAGATTCCAGAACCTTCCATGAGTGAGTCAGAGTGAGTCATTGTGGAGCAGAATATTCTAGAAGGAAATGACATCATGGATGATGTCATTGTAGAGTAGAATAATCTAGAGCTTGATGACATAATATCTTTCAACAGAATACCTGCAGGAGTATCTGTGGAATCTTATGACATCATAATGACATCATACCCTATGGGTACAATTTTATGAAGTGTCAGGTGAGTCAAAAGCATCCTAATGAAAAAGTAAAGTAAAGAAACACTAGATAAAAGTAGGTAGCAAAAATAAGACAGTTGGCAGGAATTGAAACACGGTCTTTTTGGATAGGTTTTTTATAGGCTTTGTACTTTTCTCTATGGTTTTCTCTAGCCAAAGTGAATAAGCCAAAGGCAAGGCTATACCTTAACCTTCATTTCCCTTCTCACATCAACTAGGTCTAAATGTGATTCCCATCTCACATTAGACTTTTTCCGTCAAAACATATTCAGATCGTGAAACTTGGGGAAAACTGGAAATATGGACCATGGTTTGAAACCAAGGTATGGGTTGACTAGTCTGAGGACTAAGCTAACAGACTTTATTTTTTGAGGGTCACCTAGTATTCATGTCCATGCATGATTCCCACATCATGCAGGACTATTCATCAATTTAGTAAGAGGAGATTGTATGCAGAGATAGACGAAGTAATACCATGTTTTCGTCATTGTAAGTGTCTCGAGCTCCTGGTAGAGTGAAATTTCATCTCCAGCATGGCTGACTGAGAACCCTTCCTCGCTGGGAGGAGGGACCATAGAATCTACATCCATGAAATAAGTTGAGAAGTTAGTGAGGTCGAAATTGTCAGATGGTGTTTGCAACATCATGCTCGGTCCACCACTCTCTGTGCTTAACAAACGCTCATGCTCCACCAAAGAAAGTTCTGAGAGATGGCATTAGGAGAAACATAATGGAAGTATGAATGGGACATACTTTTGAGGAGAGCGGAGCGCACTTCACGTGCATCCTGTTCATGTTCACGAATGGCTCCAGCATGCAGTGTTTTGACTTTTCCCCCGCCACCAACATGAACAATGCATCGTCTTGAAACACCACCCAGGGAATTGCGACTGGCAGGCATGGGGAACAGAGGTGTGTAGTGAGCGTTAGCAGCAACAAGGAGGTTATGAAGTTTCGCACGTTACCTTGTTGATTTGCTGCGGGGGCTATATGTGCAGGAAGCAGAGACAGATCCGGTCCGTTGATGTAGGAACAGAGATGGGGTGTATAGTCTTCGTGTATGGAGTATGGATGATGTATAGTCACTGTAGTGAGCGTTAGCAGCAATGAGCAGGTTATAAAGTTTTGTATGTTACCTTGTTGATTTGTCGCGGGGGGCTATGTGTGCAGGAAGCAGAGCCAGATTCAGTCCATTGATGGAGGAATAGAGATAGGTCTATAGTCTGTGTGTACTGCCAAAAAATGCTGGAAGAAATGGTGAAATTTGGCGGGAGGTGGGAGCTCATCACAGTAGACAGTGAGCACGTTGTTTGGCAGGTGTTTGCATCAGCATGACTGCCAAAATCGGCCTGGGAAAGACGTACCAGAAAGAGAAGTCAAGGCTGTTTGAGAAAACACTCACAAGTGACTGAAACCAGCTGGGGCACACCGCCAGTGCTTGATACCAATGCAAATAAGCTTAATTAAGTGGCAGAGAGAGTGCCGTCAGGCCACTTTACTAATTCAGATATGTGGGAATCATAGGTGAGATTCAATGCATGTCACCCTGAGACCCTTGCTCAAAATTTGCCAGTGATCATACATGCCTGTTATTTTTGTATCTTTTCACCGACACATGACAATAATGGTATTCATAATGTAATAGTGGTGTCTTGGTCAATTGTGTCGTCTGTCTGTCACTAGTGATGCGGAGGTTCGGTTCTGAACCGCGGTTCGAACCGGACCTTTCATGGACTGGACCATGGTCCAGTTCAACGTTCAGAGTATAGGCTGAACTGGACCGATGGTCCAGTCCAGCGTTCAGCATTCCTTGAATGCGTTGAACGTGTCCGAATGTGTCTGAACCTTTTTGAACTGCTTCCATTTTAGGCTACTCACACATACGAGATGACATCACCCACACACGCAATACACTGAACATGACATGATTACTCGCAACTTTTTCGCTTGGAATCCGATTCACAAGGACCATGCCACACTGGCAAGGTCCGTGAAGGTTTGTTTGCCTACCACTAACCCAAACATTACAAAGGAAGAACCTGATAAGGTATGGAGACTTTGGTTAATTTGGTTTAGTGCTAATGTATTTGTTAACGGGTCGTTTTTTTTCTAGGGTAGCTACATGAATTGTTCGGCACTCATGAACTTGATGGAAGTTAAAATGGATCAAATTCAAGGTAAGCTCAACTCTCTTCAAGCTTTCCCCCTCACAACATGGCTGACCAGTGTGGTCTGGGTGCAGATGGAACTCTCCTTGACGCCAGTCAAATCCGATGGTACAACAATCCCGACGACGATACTCCACTGCCTGTGCTTCCCGCTCAGGCACATCGCTCAACTCGTATCCCACGCCCTGCACCCAAGCTTGTTGACCCCAACAACTGCTGTCTTGCGCAAACGCAAGGCTAGCAGGTCAGTGGTCACGAGTGAGGGCTCTGAGGGGGAAAGTGACTGTGAAGGAGACCAGGATAATGGGGTAACTACGGATGCAGCTACTGACATGGATCATGAGACAGATATCGACGGCATCACCCCCTCCGAGCCTGCTTCACAGTAGTGTACCAGTACTCCTTACTACTAGCTATAGTACAATCGAGTATATTTACAATGCGTTCGATGTTCGAACGCTGAACCGGACGTGAACCGGACGCCATGAACGCATTCATGGCGTCCGGTTCAGCGTTCAGCAAAACGATTGAACCGGACGTGAGGTCCGGTTCAGCGTTCGCAAAATTTGTTGCTGAACCGGACCAAACCGGACTTCCGCAACACTATCTGTCACTATCAATTCAGTGCATGTCACCCTGAGACCCTTGCTCAAAATTTGCCAGTGATCATGTTGGTGATCACAAGTACAACTCATGTGTTTGTGGCCAGTATTTGTAAGAATGAGACCAATTGGACATACCTATGTGATACATGTCTTTTTGATGTGGTTCATAGGATACATAAAAGCAGTCATCCATTGTATACTTAGCTACTATAGCCAATGAAGGATCACAATTGTGAAGGCTTAACTTTTTTGGCCATTCAGATGCTCTCCTGCAATACCTGTCACCATGGTGACACTTGTGAATTCTATCGAGGCATTATAATTGAAGGGAGCACAGTCCATGAATGTGTCATAAATACAATGTGAGATCTTACATTAACAATCTTTGATCCTTTAACAAGCGAAGCTATGAAGTCTCGTCCTTGCATATTTGACAAGTCCTGCCATGTCTATCCTACAATGTAAGGCTTGATAATTTGATGTATCATGATTAGACTTATTATAGCAGTTTTACATATTATAATCCTTTATATGCCAATATCGTTTTCTGATGTACATGCATCATTCCCACGTAAGGTCAAATATGCATGTGTAATACCCACTGGCATATTTGGGGTTGTAATTTTTATCAATATATGATATTTTAATAATAATATGTTCATCCGTTCACTGATGATGGTACAAGACCCGAACAGGTCCAAAATCTCTGATATGCTCTGAAGTACTTGCATGCTTTACCTGGCCTTGGGTATCCTTACACGACCAGGTGAACCCATATAACTTGAAGATAGGCGCTGTTTTGTTGATGTTGTCCATAGACAGCAATGAAAATATTTCATGTTTTGTCTCGTATGGCCTCTCTGTCTTGTTTTACATTTTCAATGTCTCTTTACTCTCATTTACGATGATCGTAATTACTGCATCCATTATCATTGCTAGCCCTCTGACTTTGCATCTTTTTCGTTGGCATGTCTTTCGTTACACATTTTTCTAGTCCTCTGAGTTCCTTATACATTCCCTCGATCTCTAACACGCCATTCAGTCACGTTCCTAATACACAGAGGTTCTTGTCACGCTCTCCATGGCATGTGAAGCTGGATTTCTAGCGCCTAGTCCTACTTAATATTCATCGTCTCCTCAGTGGCAATGATACAGGTACTGTCATTTATAGGTAAGTCATGTTATCAAATCCAGGAAAACTACTGATAATTACGCAATCTCTGCTTGTGCAGCTTGAGCCTTGCCTTCTGCATGTGCTGTCATTTAGGCAATGCTTAGGACAATTACCGTCAGCCGCCGCGTCAGTAGTGGGCACGGCGAAGATTGATGATGCTGAAGCAACGGTGAGGACAATCGCATAAGAGAAACGCATTGTTTGGTGTAATATGGGATCGGATGATTCTGAAGAAAATGATAAGACGACGACTGGCTTTTGTATGCTGAATATCCTTTTTTCTTACTAGGGTATACCCGCGGGTCGGAAGATCAACACCGTACGTACACGTACTAACCTGCGGTTAGGGAAATGCATGGGTACACCCGCGGGTAAATGCAACACCATGGGTAAGCTGCCACTATACCGTGGGTACACCCGCGGGTAAATGCAACACCATGGGTAAGCTGCCACTATACCGTGGGTTAGTACGGGTCCGATGTTGACGGGTGCGGGTCCGGTGTTGATCTTCCGACTCGTGCTAGTATACCCTAGCTATTTCAGTTCCAATGAACATTTCAGCATCAGTACTTCTTTCAATGGAATCACTGTCCACAGTGCACCGGTACCACGTATGCAAGAAGAATTTCAAATAACTAGAGGTAGAGCGGATGGGATCTAACAGGTAAGAACAGTCTCAGTCTCTGGAAACAGAACTCTTATTGACGAAGCGTATACCTAACAGGTAAGAACACTACGCTAAGTCACTTATTTGTAAGGTAACGATAAAGGTATAGACTCATGTCTCAGTCTCTGGAAACAGAACTGAGACGCTCGTATGTTGGGGCGCTACTATCTATACGGTAAGTTTTTCGAGTATAGTGAAGATAAAATTTTACTTGGACCTTTCGGTCTCGACGTCAACAAGTCCTTTCTCCGTTCCTTCCGTCCCCGACATACTCCTTGCGCTCGCACCCTCTATTCCTCATCCCGTTCCTCTCCGTCTTCGGTATCTTCGGACTCGGGAGAATCAGACACCAGTAAATATTTATTCACACAAAAAAGCCAGTCGTGTTCTTCAGAATTATCCCCACATCACACTATCACGGTAACTTGAAATCACAGACAATGCGTTTCTCCTCCGAGTCTGCAATCGTACTCGTCGTCGTTGCTATTTTAGCACCGTCAATCTCTGCCATCCCCACTGACGCTCAGGCCAGTACTAGCGACGGTGCCGATAAATGTCCTATGTGGTGTATTCTTGACATACAATGCAAGGGCTGCCCATATATGATGTGTGTAAGTACTTGAGTATCGGTGGACTTAATGACATGACTCACATCTATGGCAGAACTTCTTTACGTGCGTCTGAGGGCAGTAGAGGCGATGGATATGAAGTGATTGAGGGTTGCAAATTCAGCATAGCATTGTATCATGTAAGGCAGCACCGTGACGTGTGCGGAGAAACAACAACAACACAACTTTTTTTGCCGTGAACAAGTGCATTATGTACTAACTTGAACTGTGACGGAGACGACTCGGAGCACATTGAAAACAAAGGATCCAAAGACCAATTCCGCGCCTGCTACCCCTAGACGAATAATTTTCTCTCATATGTAACAACCTGGCAATAAAAGATCAAAACATAGGAAAAATTTCATCGTCGTATGTATGAACTAGGTTACAAGTGGAGATGGGCAATGCCTGCAAACACTGGGTGTCATTTATATAATCGAAAACCCCTCAATTTTTGACCTTGTCAAAGAGTACCGTTACTAATGACAGCACCAGCACTGAGACATCTATCGGATACTCAAAGTACAGAGGGAGTAGTAGATAGAGACATCCGTGGAGGCCATCCATGGGGGCCTAAGTATCACGGACGAGCCGCGGCATTTTGGTTCCTCTTGACGGTTGTCTCTATTGAATTCATTTCAGTATCAATATTCTATGACCGCAGTGTAGACCACACACCTCAACCAGAACACGATAACCCCGCTAATCCTGCTCGACGTAGCACGCACTTTGATGAAAAATCAACGATGCGAACGCGACCATGATCGAAAAAGCTGACCTAGCGGATCTGCCGGTGTAGTGGCCGTACCACGTTCTTTCATTCAACGACTGTTTCTTTAGACGACCATCGATTGATGACGGATTTTTATTATTATCTCGTGAACGACCATACCGTGACGACCTGCAGGGTAGACGTGTTTGTTTTATTTCATTATTAGAGCGTGCAAGGCAGGCTTCATAATGAATTGTTTTGCTATACCCGCTACCCATCTGGCCATGGGTAATATACCAGTAGACTTTATTTCAAATATGTGAGAGATATGCGATTGGTGTATATCACAGATAGCCTGAAGCTCGAGGATTCGACAGGTTTACAAGCCTATGCTGTTGGATAAAAACGGGTAAGGTGTATGTAAGCACGCTGGCTTACTCCCATCGTCAGTACATACATATGACCCAAATAATTTTCTTTCAAGGCTAGTACTTGGTCACTACTTTCAGCCAACAGACGATCTGCCAGAAGTTGCCCTCAGTAAATCGAACAAACGGAAATGAGTAATAAAATGCTCCCTATCGTATTTCACCGGATCCCCGCTTGAACATTCGAGTCAGCTGTCTCAGGGCCTGCATGCTAGTAGGTGACTCGTGAATTTTGCAGTCGCGCACCATAAGTTCTCCCCATGATGATGGAATTTACGATGCTTTCTAGGCGTTCTATGGTCCGCACGTCAGTGCAATCAGCTCGACAAATTAATAAGGGTGCGAATGCGCAGCAGTACTTGTTACTGGACAGACATGCTAGTCAGTATTCAGCCTATCGTGTGACATTTGACAGTTCTCCGGGCGAGGTATGGAACCATGCATCAAATCCCTCGCGTCAAGTTTCGAAACACCTATATTCTGCCTGTCCTGCTGTCAAAAGTCAGACGGTGACTAATTCCAGGAAGCTGCAACTTACTTCTCGATGAGTCCTACTACGGCGTCATTTGGCAGGGGAAACTGCTCATCGTTGCAAGGGCGCTGATCCTTGGCGTCATCGATGAGGCTATACTTGTGTTGGATCTTTGGAGAAGACTCCTAAGATGTCAGAGGATTTTTCGGATGACTTGAATAACACACTTTCCGTGGCGGGTGCGATCTGTGTATTGGGTTTGGGATGTTGAAGAGGACCGAGGTGAGGCCTGCATCTCAAACGCGGATTATAACTGGTAAGTGAAGCGTACCGCACGCTAGCAGCATGATAGCATATATAAACGCTATTGGTCCAGGGTGGACTCTTTCTATACCTGTTTCCATAGTGTCCGAGCCGACAGGCATCCTCCATGCACAAAGCTCAATCCTCTGACTCTCGATGAATGTGTGCATGATATTAGATGACATAGCAGTCCAGCAAATTCTCGGATTGCTTTGTATTGGACTAGTATCAGAATAAAGTTGGAACCGGCCAACGGCAACCGATTTGTCAGTGTTAGACAGAATTTACAAGTCCGATTCGTCAACATATGCCCCTCATGATCATGCATCTACATGGACCCGGCATATAACGTGGTACCGATGATGCCCATATCACTTGCGTCATCACTAATTATTGTGTCCCGATTATCTCTTAGTCATTCGTTGAATAAGTAAGCAGCTGCAGGAGACGGGGGTATATAAAGCCATTTCTTTTTCGTGAGTTCTCGTTATCCTCCAACTAATTGACTATATCTAACATCATGGTCAAGTTTCCCACACGCAAAATCGGCACCGACGATGTCTCTGCCATCGGCTTTGGTGCCATGGGCTTGGGAGCGTATTACGGTCAGACTGGTTCAGATGAGGAGCGCTTAAAGGTGAATCGTAGGCGCCCTACTGTACGCCACATAATCTCATCAGTGTCCCTTTCAGGTTCTGGATAAGGCCTATGAGCTAGGTTGCACTTTCTGGGACACTGCCAATATCTACGGAGACAGCGAAGAGCTCATTGGTAAATGGTACGTCGTACTCCACTGTAACAGTAATACCCCTTCACGAACAGGAGTGAAGGTTCAAGCTGAATCCCGAAAAGCGGAGCAAAATCTTTCTTGCCACGAAATTCGGTATCGTTATCAGTGGATCGGATGGTAGAGGAGTTGATGGATCTCCAAAATACGTCCACGAGTCATTTGCAAAATCCCAGAAGTTGCTTGGTGTTGACAAGGTCGACCTTTACTACTTGCACAGGTGCGCCCACCGTCTTAAACAGGTTACTCAATCTTCATTATCATCATCATGCAGACCTGATCACGAAACGCCAATTGAAGTACGTCTCTGTTTATGAACTCTACGAAGTTTGCTAAAATCGGTTAGGAAACTGTCGGTGCCATGGCAGAGCTTGTCAAGTAAGCGAACAGTTCATGAAAGCTTGGCTGATGCCCATCGTTGGGAAGACAGGGAAAAGTGAAGTATCTCGGGCTGTCAGAATGCACTGCGGACACCTTGCGCCGTGCTCAGAAAGTGCACCCTATCGCTACCCTCCAAGTGGAATATTCGCCTTTCACACTCGACATCGAGGACTCAAAGCTCAACATTTTAAACACGGCTCGTGAACTTGGAATCAAAATCATTGCCTACTCGCCTCTAGGGCGTGGTTTGATCACGGGACAGTATGTACGTATTGCCGACCGGTAAAACTCATTCGGACACTCATCGCATTAAAAGAAATCTCCGGATGACTTCGAATCCAATGATTTCAGGAGAATGATTCCCAGGCATGTATCATGTCAGTGCCTAGTGGAGGCTCTCACGAACTGTACTTGGTTAGATACTCGAAGGAAAACTTCCCGAACATTTTGAAGCTTGCGGATAACCTGAAGAGAGTAGGCGAACAATATAACGCAACCGCTGGACAAGTCGGATTGGCATGGCTTCTTGCCCAAGGTGAAGATGTCATCCCCATTCCGGGTACAAAGAAGATCAAGGTCAGTAGCTACATCACCGCGTATAGCCTCGGGCATTCATGGTTTTGACTCGCACAGTATCTCGAGGAGAACCTCGCTGCTATCAATGTGTCGTTGAGTCCTGAGTCAGTTCAGGAAGTGCGTACCATTGCGGAGAAGGCTGATTGGGTGGTTGGGGATCGCTATCCTCCAGCGGCTATGAAGGCGCTGTATGCAGAGACCCCACTTCCGAAGAGCAGCTAACGTGTGCTATGAGTTCGAGCCCTGTAGAGCATTCTCAAAGATCGCAACTGGACTTGTGCGTACATGAAGCAATGTCAGATGCGTGTTACGGTCGAATAAACGGCAGTGCTGAATCATCGGCTTGCGTGCATCCGAACATCCCACCGTGATTTTCCTATATAATAAGAACACCCCCTTGTTGGGCTCTTCCACGATATATTGTGTTTACAGCAGCGATTCGTAGAAATATTAGCATCGTCTCTGCAGATAGACAGTGCGTCCCTTCGCGTTCCCACTCTCGACAATGGTCGAGCATGGTTCTTTGTCAAGCCTTGACATTAATTCCATGTAGTAGTTGCATGAGCGGGTGGCGGAGCAAACTGCCTTTAATTCACTGTCCAAGGCGAATGCTTTGGATGGAATGCGGGGATGCAGTGGCTTTCGCATGTACTGAGTTGGACTTTGAAGAAGCGACGATGTGGACGCATGTGTTTCTGATCAATTCCATCAGTCAATCAATCACACGATCTCTAAGATATGCTAGAAATGAACATATAAGGTACCATCATTCTTTCGCCTGAAAATTATGAATAGTTGCTCGTGTGGTGCAGCACCTAGACGACGAAAGAGTGACAGCCTATCCAAGAAGCGACGCTTGGGTGAGGATGATGGAGGTATCAAGCTGGGAACGACTTTCAGGAGAATCCTCTGGTAGGCCTGAGTCCTTTAGCTCACCTAGCTCATCCCCCCTCCGACACGTCACGTGACCTCCCGCCGGCATCCAAAAAGGCTATGACGGTTTATTTTCTCGTTCTCTCAAGTCTCTCTGAGTTGATTCTTGAACGCTATTAATATTAATGTAATATGTATTAAGTATATAGTATGTGACAATGGCGATGAATAAAGAGATATATGTACTGTACTAGCTAGAGGGATTAAGTGGTTATTAGAGTGATTATGAATGTGGTCACTGGGATGATGAACGAGCACGATAAAACATAGCGCCAGTGGTACCTTTTTCCCAGGTTGTTGGGCTCCGCAATCGAGACGAGTTTTCTCGTCGTTCTCGACCGAGACAATTATCTGCCAGACGGAGGAATGATGAGCCATTGCGTTCGAGAACGGTAAGCATTCTAAAGTCATTAAATTGAATTTGATACTTAAGGCCATCACAGAAATCACGGATGTTCTTGACATGTGTGAGCATGCGTTCCCGGAATGTCCTGGTGTCGAGCTGTTGACAGAACGTATCCACAAGGTCATCTTCCACACCATCACCAACTTCGTCGCCTGATTCCATTTCCCCCTCGTTCACTGGTTCCAGTGGCACAGGAACAGGCATTGCAGCAGTGGCGGGCGGCGGCGGACAGGAATTGAGGGGGATGAGCAATGGATGTGTCCAAAATGGTATTGTGGGGTTCCGTTGCACCTCGAGGAAAAAGGTAGGCGGCACAGGGTGTACACTTTGTACCAGATGCTTACAAATGAGAAACCGAGTTTTAACAAAATCACGTGACGTGTCGGAGGGGGGATGAGCTGGGAGAGCTTGAGTCCTTTAGTGCATCCTGTCAAGATGATAATCAAGCCTCCGAAATCCAAACTACACAGCCCACACGTTAACACCTACTTCAGGAGCATTGTCGACCTCGCCGCTATTCCAATTCTCAGTCGATGCTGAAGGAGCATACAGGAATGGAACCTTGCGACAGTCAGATCAGAGATATCCCGCCGTGGGTACAATATACGTACTTCATTCTGAAGTGCCAACAGGGAAAGGAACCAGCGACCTGCGGCTAGTTATAAAAGTATGAGTAACGCGCTTCTCTACCTGCTGTATCAAGAGCTCATTAAGAGCCTGAAATGATTGCCCGCATCAGCTACTTCGTATGGAAAGCAGGATGGCCGTGCTCATTTCTTGGCGTCACGCATCCATATGAGGCAGTGGGACTTCGAACACCCTATGGTAGTCTCGAACCAGACTCAACTGACATCCCAAATTGGGAACCCTGTCAGTGGAGTCTGGGATCCAACCGGAGGCAATAAGGGGGTCTGGTAGTTAGTAGTCAAATGTGTCACGTCACGCTCTTAACGCACGTCCAACGTCTGCCTCGTCGGTGTCGAGCAACCCGTTAGACATTTTCTCTTATTTATTCAACTCAAACCTATTTTTCCTCCATAACCAACCACTATCCTTTATTTTAGGTCAATTATATACTCATAATGGACGAAAATTTGACACCCTGCTTAGGGAACTGCACAGGTAAACCCCTGGGTATTGGAGGCCATACCCGCACCTGCACCCTGCAAAAACCCATACCCGCTCTGACTAGTGATGTGCTGGCCCAGCTTGGCCTGAAAGCCCCGGCTTTGGCTTTGGCTGGGGCGGCTTGGGCTTTCGAAAATGCCAGGCCGAGCCGTGAGCCAAAGCCGTGGCTCGGCTTGGGCCCAGTCACGGCTTTGGAAGTCAAATAGATCAATATTCACGTTTAGGGTTCATCCGTGCATTTTCGTGCTCACCATCCTCAGAATCTGCATCATCAAAATTATCATCCTCAACTCGTGCTCTTTTGCTGTTGTCGGGCATAGGTGCAGGTAGAACAATGTCAGGAGGAGCATTTTGCGAGGTGTGGGTGGTGTCTTCGGCGGTCCACTTTGCAGCCTCTGCAGCACAAAAGCCATTGATAGCTTTCATTTGGGATGGGAGGGCTGCTTTTTCCGAATGCTGTAGAAGTGCTGCTGTAGGTTTAGTTTTGCGTACTGGCCACACCACACGAGGCTCGTCATCACTGTCTGTGTGAATTGCTCCAGTCATCAGGATTCAGAGGGTCAGATGGTATCAGGTGGGGAAGATGTACCAGGGCCACTACTACTACTAGCATAGTTTCAAACATCCTGTCATGGCCGTCATTGGCCCATCAAAGGCTACAACATATGAGAGCCTGGCAAAGGAAAGTAAAGCACTGAAAATAGTAATGTTGGGTGACTCACCAGTTGTTTGAACACAAAGCCATGGCCTGGGCCGCCGGCTTGGGCTTTCAAGCAACTCAGGCCGAGCCAAAAGCCATGTCAGGCTGTGAATTTGGCCCGGCTTGGCTTGGCCTATTCAGGCCTGGCTTGGCCCGGCCCATGGCCTGAAGCTGGGCCATGCACATCACTAGCTCTGACGGGTATGGGTTTTTGGTAGGTACAACAAGCTTGGACCCGTATTTGCACCCATGCAGGGTTTACCCACAGGTACCATAGGTATCACTGCCAGTGCTTAGCACATATGTCCAGCACACATCAGCATTCGCTGATGTGACTCAAACATATGTGGTTGGCACAGGAAGGAGTGGAGGCACAGGCAAATTTGCTGGTGCATGCTGGGCATTCATGCGTACAATTGAAGTCGAAGGTGAGCGTGTCGAAATGGGAGATGGTGGTGTGGTGGTGCGAGAGTGTGACATGTCGGGTGTCATGTCCTCATTGCAGAAAATGGGGGCAGAGTCAGGATGGCGACTTACTGACAAGATCCTTCCTTCCTCCTCTTGTTCCTCCTCCTTTCCTTCTCTCTTCGTCCTGGTGTCTTCTGTGTGCGTTTGAACCACACCAGCGAATGCTGGTGTGGTCTGAGCATGTATGCTCGATGCTGGTGAGTCAGCATGTCGCGTAGGTGCTGGATGGTGCTTGCTGGTGGCATCCATCAGCGTGCTGCACAGCGACGTAGTGGGTGTTGTTGAACGTGGTGTGAAGGACATGGTGAGTACTGCCGAATGCGAAGGTGTTGGTAGTGATGTGGTGGCGGGTGCTTCTGAAGAGACATGTTGGTGATGTCCACCTTGAGGCGCTGCCTGTTGAGTTTTCTGATTAGCATATTTTTCTTAGACTAATTAGCAAACTTACTGTTGGTCCTGTAGATTAGTATTACTGGTGATTAGCCTACTTGGAGAGATGTTGGTGTGCAGAGACATGTTGATCCCAGCCTGAAGTTCGCGAGCTGTAGACGTATGGCAGCCTGTGTAATGGCTACCATAAATTAGTTTGTGAACTGTAGAACAAAAGGACACGACTCATGAGCAAAACGGCTCTCAAACAGATTGCATTGAGAGTTATCATTTTCCCAAGCTTGATGCGTTGCTGGCAGGAAGTCTGAGTGCTTGGTGGTGGTGCCAGTTGTAGTGTGCACGTGGGAAGTATGACATTTATGGAAGGCATGGGTATAGCTGGGGTACGGGTAAGAGCATGGGTCTTAGAATCCCGACCCATACCCATACCCCAGTAGTACCCATACCCATGCAGATCCCTAACCCTACTGGCCTCCTGTTCGTAAATGTGCGCGCAGCCCTTCGTCAAGTGCTTGCACCAGGGACAAGGCCAATCCAACCACACCCATCCATTCCATCAATACACATGTCCACACCCTCAATTCACTTCCACTTATTGATGCTATCAACCTTACTCCACACTTCTGCAATGGATATGAGGTCAAGCCGCAAACACCCTCCTACAAGCCATATGCCCTGTCCTCTCATGGGCAAAAGCAGCAGCGTGCTTTTGACTTTTTGGTTGAAGTCTCGATAAACCCCCATTCTCCGCTCACCCCTGATGAGTGGAGTGCTCTCACTACTGGTGCTGCCATCATTCCAGCAGACTGCCGCCCACGTGACTTCCAGATTCAATGCAGCAACATCATAATCAGATGCTCAAAGGATGTCTGTGTCATTGCACTGACTGGCCAGAGCACGTCTTTGCTCTGTGTTCTCCCACTGCTTGTTCAGAAATTAGGTGTTTCTCTTGTCATCACGCCTTATACGAGCTTAGGTTTGGAGGGCCAAGATAGGTGAGTTTCCACTTTTTTTTCAACTGACATGGGCTTTACGGTGATTTACAGGCACTGTGCTCTCGGAATCCGCTCAGTCTTCATCAACATGAACCAGAAGGATGCTACCACACTGGCTGATGGTGCACATGGACTTTATATAATTGTGTTCACATGTGTGGAGATGATGGAGAGTCCTATGATGGCGAAGATTTTACATGCGGATTCATTTAAGGCTGTTTTGTCTGCCATATACATTGACGAGTCTCATCTTGTCCATGAGTCTGTCTTCTGTGTTATAGGGGAGGACTTGGACCCAACAGAACTGATTGCTTCAATGTCGTCGAGAGAATCCAGGCGTGAACAAAGTGGGTGCATATTGCAGCAGCCTATTTGTATTGCTCTGAGACAAAATGAAGAGAGAAAATGTGACACCGACGAGGCAGACGTTGGACGTGCATTAAGAGCATGACGTGACACATTGACTACTAACTACCAAACCCCCTTATTGCCTCCAGTTGGATCCCAGACTCTACTGATGGGGTTCCCAATTTGGGATGTCAGTTGAGTCTGGTTTGAGACTACCCTATGGATGTCAACCCAACAGAATAATTCGAGCAGGCATTGTTGACATTGTCCAAATATAACATGTGTAAGAACAAATCATCGTGGTCAGAAGACTAAGGCCCCAGAGCGCCACGTGTTACTAACAAATGTTAAGAACTGACCATGAATTATTCACCGAGCCCTAGTTATGGCAAATAAAACATGCACAGTGTTTTTTTAACAAGTCACATGATATTATGTAATGTGGTTCATTTGGACCCCCAGCTTTTGAGCCCGGTTATGAAACACTGTTTGACGAAGGTGTTGAAAGTGGTTGGTATGACAGTGACAATGTTCTTCAAGTGGTGGTATTTTGATGGGTGTTCATCCCGTGGCTGCAGTGTGAATTGGACAGGTATCAAGACCGTGTCAATAACACTGCAAAGAGACATGATCATAACAAGGTACTAGTATTTACTTGCAGATCATATGCACCACTCTCATGTTATCAATGACTAGGTTCTCCCTCATGGTGTGCCAAATCTGATCTATGAGTCCCCTGAAGAATTTGGCGCAATGGATTTTAAGATAAGCTTTAATCTTCCTGTCATCCATTTCTACTAGTACTGAGTTCAATTTCTTACTATACATACTAGGTAACCATTGATCAGGACGGCATAGATCATGTGCACCAGGTATATGTCAAATCTGATCATCCAGTATTTGACTTGGTGCCTCAGGCACTCGATCACTTTATTCAGTGTTGTTATGATGACCTTGGTCGGCCTCCAGTCACCCGCCAATCAGCTTGGCACATTTACTTGGATTTACTTCACTCTCTCCGACTCGCTGAACAGCTGCCACAGATGGTTGATGACAATATGAACAAGGACCATGTACCTCTCCTCAAAAACCAGAGGGATTTGTTATGCGCTAATGATAGTGACTACATGGGCGGTGTACATGGAGGACTAGGTCTTGGTACGTCTTTAGTATGTTTGAATAAGCCTTTTCTTTCTAAGTGATCTATTTCTAACTAGACACATCTGACCATCACCAACTGGATTCACTCATAGAGGAGGATGAACCAGACACATCTTTACTACCTAATGATAGTGCTGCTGTGGTCTGGTTCGGTCCGGTTCACAGAGGGTCGAGCGAGAACCAAGAACCGGACCTAGGTCCGGTTCTACCAGACTCAACGAACCTCGAACTGGACCTTGGTGAACGGTTCAGGATGGTCAGGTCTGGTTAATTTCAGGTTCGAACATGAACCGAACCAAATTTATTTACAATGAGCAAAAAAAAACATAGGTAGGTACTCATAGCTACACATCCAACTACACAGCTTCTGCCTTGACTGTCGCAGAAACATGGCCATTCCTATATGCCGCCTTTAACAACTGTAACAAGCCAAACATGGACGATGCGAGTGCATTGCGTCACATGGTGGAGGTGATCCCTCCACTTGAGAAAGCCTGTTCGGAGGGGACAGAGCTGCCCTGGATGGGCAAATAATCGCGCGCAATACGTGCAAGCATAGGGAATTGTAAAGAATGAAGCCCCCACCAGGCAACAACGTCATTGGCCTCCTCTAGTGGTGAAGACAGATACGCCGTGAGTTCTTGACGAGGATTGCGAGCAAGTTGGTCTGCAGCTTGACATGCCTTAATGGCCTCGCGCATCCATGCATCGCCATACCGGTTTTCCAGCGAGGGTCTTGTTGGCAGAGCAGGTTCATCGACAGGCATCTGAGTTGGTGGTTTATAGTACTTGTCAAACTGTAGAAGAATGTAAGCCAAAGGACAATGATGAGTCTGAACAAATACTTACGACAGTCTCGAGGTGAGCCCTCCCATCCACAACGTCTTGACTGTCCCACCGTTCTTCGACATAAGCAAGCTTATAGTTGGGGTCAAGGACTGTAGAGAGGCGGGCACATGTTAGATAATAGGAGGGAAAGATGGGAGGGAAGTGAAGTTTTTCATACAAGGCGGTGAAGAGAGAGGGAGGTAGTAGGTACAATAGGAGGGAAAGATGGGAGGGAAGTGAATTTTTTCATATGAGGCGGGAGATAGGTAAAGATGGGAGGGAAGTGAAATTTTTCATACGAGGCAGTGAATAGGTATGATGGGGGAGGAAGATGGGAGGAAAGTGAAGTTTTTATAAATGCTCACCGAGACAAATAAAATATACATCTGAGTCGCTTGTTTTCTTGTAGTATTTGTTGACGTTCTTGAGTCCTTGCTTGATTGCATCAGCGATCGGTGCATACTGTATATTGTTGGCCATCTCTTGCCACCGGTCAGCCAAACACTCCAATGTAGGTATCATTTGCCATGCGGTAGGGTGTTTTGCGGAGGAGAAAGTTTGCTGGGCGGTAGCCGGCTCCTTCAGGACTTGATGAACAAGTCTGAGGTGTCTCCAGTCACTCCAGCCGAGCTTGAAATCATTGTAAGACTTGTTACGAAGATTTGGCACCTCTTTGCTTTCATCAGTGAGATTGGTGAAACGGTTGATGGCCTGTTTAAAATATAAATATCAGATTCATGAACACTGAATAGAAAAAAAATGTACCCGATGTAAGAGTAGCATGCGGTCAAGACATTTGTATAGGGACACCCAACGAGTTCGGATCCACTGCAATAACTCAAGCTCAGGTACATTCTCCTCTTTGCAGGCCTTCTTGAAGAAGACACAAGCTTGAGGCGATTTGCGTATCTAACAATCTCAATCAGTAAGAGCATAGGATAAGGATAAGGATAAAAATAAAATAATGTACCTGCTCTATAAGTGCAAGCGCTTTGCCAAGCAAATCACCAGTGTTGAACTCATCTTCGTGGTCATGGTCACCATTAACTTCCAAGGTTGCAAGCTCCTTGTTTAAGATGTTGAGTTCAGCATCATCTCCCTTATCAAGCGCCTGATGGGTCTTCTTCATAACTGCATCTACAAAGTGTTGTGCTGCAAGGTTCAGGATGTGTTCCTGGCATCTAATGCAGTGTGTGGCAGGTATCCATCGGACACCTTCTGGATCAATTTCGCGAGCAACTTCTTTCATTGCCATATTGTTGTTGCTGGCATTGTCGGAAGTCATCCATCCAACCTGCACGAAGCAAACAAAGCAAACCATTAGCTTTACCATTAGATAGTAGAGGCCAGACCTTACCTTAGCTCGGACATCATATGTGTCAATTGAGTTAATAAGCATATGAGCTATATTTTGCCCGCTGTGATTGCCCTCAATGTGTTCAAAACTGAGCTGCTCATGATGTAACTCCCATTGCAGGGGTTTATCATCCGGGTTCCAAATGTAATGGCCAGTGATGGAGAAAAATGGGTCGCCGATAATCGAAGTCCAAGAGTCGAACATCATGGAAACTTTACTATCGACCTTTGCGAGACATTCGCGTATGACATTGACTATAGCTAATGTGCGTGCCTTGATGGTCTCAGTAAGCTTGGTGCAGTGAGGTATGTCTCTCTCAGTAAGGCCAGGCCGAACATAGCGAAGTAAGTTTCGGAAGGCTGGTTTGTCAACCAGCTGCAGCGCTTCATCTTCGGTCACAATAAGTTCCATTATGTACTCCAGGAGTCCTTCCTTGGTAAATACAGGCACCTTGGTGACGAGGATCGTATCAAGGGTGGATTGTCTGGAACTGTCAATGATTCAGCAACACTTGATGCAAAATGTTAGCTGAAAATTACAGAGCCTGATCCTCGCTAGTCGGAATGGCATGAGGGTGCATAGTAATCCCTGCTGCTTGGCAGTGAGCCTTGTAGAATTGAAAGTGGTTTTTTTTACTAATAGATATCAGCAAAAGTAAGAGATGACATTGAAAGAACATACTGACTGATGTGTGTGCGGAGTGTAGAGATACCTCCTCGAAAGACATGCTTACTCTCAGGTTCACCAGCGTCCCTACCAAACATTAGCAGAACACAATACACACAGTTCTAATTACATACTTGCAAGGGTTGCATACCCAGTGTGTTTCATGGCGAGTGAAGACAGTGCGAATGTCAGCGGTACATTCAGTCTTCGGCAAAGTTGCTTGGATGGCATCCTCAGGTTCGGCTTCGGGCTGGTCCTCCAAAGGGTCAGTGTCATGACCAGCATCGTCGTCATCAAGGCTATCCTCGTCTGATAACAGACATGATAAAACCTTTTTGTGAGCCGGTTGAAGTTGAAGTTCAGTAGCGCTAGACAATGCACGTTTGCGGTTTGTTGAGCTGGTGGAGGTCGAGGTTGAATAAATGTTCTCAGCATCCCAGAGGCGAGCAGATGGCTTAGAGGTCCGAATGGATCGTCGAGCACCAGCTGTAACTGGTGTTGGTTTGCGCCCAGTATTCAGTAGCATAGAGAAGGCATCCTGAGGAGGATTAGTAGATGATGATGGCTGGGGGGCAGAGGATGTGGTGTCAAGGGGGACAGAATCATCAGGATCATGGTAGAAGACGATGTCCTTGGCATCCTTGAGAGAACCGTCAGCATTGACAGTGCATGAGTCTGAATAAGCCATGTTGAATATATTGCTTACCTGCTGAGGCTTGCACACTTTATGTGCAAGCAAATCAGACAGCTGGTGGACAGCCGGTGGAGGATCGTAATAGCATCATAGGGTGTTGATATGATAAGGATCTGGGCGAGGACATGGTCATTACGAGCACAACACTCACACTGTTCAGTTTGAACAGTGCATATCATGACTTACCTTGTCAATGAGCCTCTGCATTTGACAGAAACAAGTAAGTATCGAAGCTCGAGAATCCTTGAGGCCAAGGCGAATCATCACAGGCAGTGTCAAAACACGCTTCAACAATGCGACAGAACTTCTCGCGGTTCGGGGTTTGGACCAGTTCGGGGAAGGTTCGAACCAACATAGAACCGTTCGGGCAAATGGTGGACCGTGAACCTCACTCAGGTCCGGTCCGCCCCAATTCATGGACCACGGACTGAACCAAGGAAGAACCTGACCGTTGGTCAGGTTCGGACCGTGGTTCTGGACCGAACCACGGCAGCACTACCTAATGAACAAGTTGCTGAAGAGGAGGGGCTATTTGCTTGGTTTTCTGATGAGGAGGAGGACGACGAAACACACGAGTGGTAGATATCGTAGTAACGACGGTCTATTATTCAAACGAAGTTCTTGCGGTGCACGGAGTCCCAATCTTGCACTTACTTGCTATGGTAATTGTCACAGTGACAAATCGAGCACGGCCATCCTGCTTTCCATAACTTCGAACAATTAAGCGCAGTGACAGTGCAATCGGCGGTTCTTACATCTTCGTCTGAGAGTGCCAACGGCAATTCTGGAGCTGCTTCACAGCTATCCGTGAGACCAGCGTCTGGCTCGATATCCCACTCACACATCTTGATGTGTTTCCCACTACATGCGCGCACTTTTTCAATCATAGATTTCATGGTGTTCGGAAAAGACTTGCTAGTTCACCGTGAAAGCTGCTTTAAGCCCTTCTTTACTAAACTATTCAGACTCACTTGAGCGCTGAAAGAGTGACGGACCTGTGGGGCACGGTCAGCATCTGGATGTCTAGGTTTCTGCATTTTATGTAGAAAGCCGTGTACAACGATATCATCCGCGAAAACATTGACGAGCACAGAGATCTTGTCAAAAGCCGAGCCAGGAAGCATTGAAAACTTAAGCGCAAGGCCGTGAAATATGATTAGTATTCTAAAAAATCATTGATGCGACAGTGACACGGCATGACTCGGATTGACCTGGATTGACTGCGTTGAGTTTGACGCGGTATAGATGTCGATGACGCTTGAAGCTTGAGACGGCACTGACGAGGCATAGATGATCGATGAGGTTTGTCAGGTTTTGACATGGACTGATAGTACGAATGACGAAGTCAGCTGCAAAAAATAAAATGTCTATTAGATTCATAAGCAAAGTGGAGTTATTTCGAAATTCGGACCACCATTAGAGTCGATAGAGACCGCGCAGAAGTTTGTAAGGTTGTTCGTCCTCGCTATATGGATGCATCCGAGTCACTGGGAATCACTCCATCGATTATAAGAGTCCAGTGTTTCCGATTTCGAGCGATGTGTTGCAAGGTCTTGTGGCCCGAGTCAGCTCCGACTCGGAGTAAATTACTAATCAGGCATTGAACAGCTTGTGCTAAGCTTCTATATGTTCCGACGTACCGTATACACGGCCGGCCATATGCATCTTCCAGTCTTCACTACCTTCTATGATATTAAAACGGAGCAGACACCTTCCGCTACGCAATTCGTGGAATACTAACAATGGTGGGCGGTCGGCGCTGTTCTGCAGGTTTCAGCCGACAAATTAAACATCGCAGAAAGAGATTCAGCCACATACAATTTGGGCCCAAGGGGAGAACTTTACATTGACAACGGGTAAGTAATTCTCGAGAGTTAATGATCACGGTGCTCGCACGCGAGTCGCGCTGAATCTACTTGGAAGTCGAAGCACGAGCAAATCATGATGCCTTACAAATGAAGTACGCTTGCGGCACTGGCAGGCCAGTCATTGAGTCAGAATGTTGACATTGATCTCAAGCGCAACTTTCTTTTTTTATTTGGTTTGACTATACTAGTCATAACTTATGGGAGACTATACTCGCAGTCCAGCGTGACTGCAGGGAGCTCTCACGAAAAACTTCGGCGTCAACCCTCGCAAGCACGTGTTTTCATGGTCACAGAGGCCACCTCACCGACTTGCTGTGTGTCTGAGTCACCACTCTGCTCTCTCCGCTTGCATCAGACCCTTCCAAACATCACTAGCTTTGTTTGAGATCTAATATAGTAGGTGTATCTTCCTCATGTCACAAGCATCAAGTACCTACGGCACTGAGGATCCGCGCACTCACAACAACTCGACCGGACCGCCTTTCCCGCAGAATGACAGTGTAGGACTTACAGAGTAAGTCGTGGTATCCTGGAGTCTGCCCGCCATCTGATAGCAAGACAGGGAGAAGACAAATTGCGAGCCTTCTGCAGAGCTGCAATCAGTGATGTAAGTGTTTCTACCCTAACACTTTTGTCTCGCTCACCAAGAGTGACTGTAGCTCGAACACAAGGCTTCCCAAACCACCAGAACCTGACATACAGCGAATAACTTCCAATGTTTCATCGGATTGTGATTTAGCTCCGTGGGTTCTTGTCAATAACGGCCCAACAAACTCATATATTGTCTCAGGGATGTGGAAAAGGTCGTGGCGGAGGAGAAGGACCAGCCGACTCTTAGTGAATTGTGAGCGAAAACCAAGTTGAGCGATCGCAGCTGACGATACCCTACACGCAGAGCAAATGTCATGAAGCAAATATTGGGTGTTCTCCAGGACTCGACGATTGTGTCGAAGAGTGGCAAGGACAAACGGTCTCGTTTCTGGACGCTATACCAACGAGTCGCAAAGGAACACGACGGCGAGTTCCTCGAGCGATACATTACTGACATGGACATCGTCTTGATCTTCGTAAGTGTAACGTGCTTATCTTTAATCCGTTTTGATACTGATGTCTGATCAGTCTGGTCTTTTCTCTGCTGTCAGCACATCTTTCATCGTAGCGATGGAGTCCAATCTCAGTCCCGACCTCAGGAACACTACAAATGCGCTTCTCGCGCAGCTCGTACAGATTGGACTCGGCAACCTCGCTGAGGCAGGCTCCACCCCCGCAGACCCAGCATCAACATGGTCGCCGCCCTGCACATACCATTTGGATCCAAACGATCGCATATGCAAGCTTGACTATGAGTTTGCTCGCTGCATTCGGGGCCGTACTGGGCAAGCAGTGGCTTGGGTACTACAAGACGAACAGATATGGCCGCGGCTCACAAGAGGAACGAGCAAAACACAGACAGGAGAAATTCGAAGGCCTCGTTACTTGGTATTTTGATGCTGTCGTGCAATCCTTTCCCGTCTTACTTCAGATCTCCCTTCTTCTCTTTGGGATTGCCCTCGGCTCCAATCTGTGGTACGAGCAGCCGAGCATCGCCTGGGTCATCATTGCAGCGACGGCCTTCGGATTTTTGTTCTATTCCCTGACTGTAATGGCATGCTTGATATCTCCCCCTTGTCCATTCCAGACACCGATATCGAGGATATTGTGCATCTTACGTATCGACAGTAGGAACATTTTTTTTTCTGAATTCTGGTGGTCGTTTCCTTTCTAAATCACCATTGCAGGAGTTATATGTTTGGTATCCAAACCAGTTTCCCGTTATTTCCAGCAGCTCACGACGTCGCTGTACGGTAAGTTATGTCTTCTTGCATGTGCATAGGTTTTGACTGTTTCATGCCAGGCGTGCTGGATCGATTGCTTAGTATCATCAGATCGAGATGGACCCAATTGTCTGAAGCATTTACAGGTGACGTTATTATCTACTATTACAATGATATGGGGTACTCATTTCACTCCCAGGTCCTGTGCGTGTGGTCGGTACATTCGCACAACAATCTCTTCGCCGATTATTCACCAGGCTTCATGACTGGCTGCATTTTTTTCATTCCACAACTTCCTGACAAAGGTCGCGGACCCGGAAGCACAATTGCCCGGCCCGAATTGGGATGTTCTGTCGGGCAATGAACACATCCTTACCCTCCCTGACATACCCACCGGCAGTCTCGAGGCACCTAGCATCAAATGGCTACTCGAGACATCTACAGATCCTGAAGTATTTCTCGCAGCTGCTAGCCTTGTTCCGCAGGTTGAATGGCCCCTGGATCTTGACGTCTCAGACACGCTGACTCAGCTGCACGATATCTTCACAAGCTGCGTGGACTTCCACGGACAAATTATACCGTCGTTGGAGGAGAAGGCTTCGGCTTGTATAATGGCTCTGAGTCATCTATATTGTGGCTGCGTTCTTCAGGCATATCCTGACCGTGGCGAATTTCTTGGTTGCGGGAGAAGAGACTCTGATACATTTCTTCAGATGAGGCTAAGCCTAACGAGCATTCCTACAACCGACCTGATGGTGCTTGCCACGAATATGGATCTTTCTCTTTCGGAAGATCGCCATAACATTTGGAATCCTTCGTCACTAGATACTTGCTCCGTTTCTGTCTTGGAGTGGCTGTCACATTATCTTCCCTACCACTTTGTCACTGGGCGAATGAATGTGGAAGAATTTGCCATAAAGGTGATACTCAAACTCTTATCATCTCCATCCTCTCCGTCGAATCAAAGTGTAGCCAATTGCACTCTTCTTGCTTGCGTTATGATCGGGGTTCAGTTTGATAAGAAGGTCATAGTTCGGATCGATAAAAGGTGCCATTGAATCGTTTGCTCATTTTCTTCCATGTTAATTAACAAAGAGATCATGTAGTTCTGCTCTGCCTCTATTAACGGATGCCCTTTTGGCGAAGTTCCAAATTGCTCTCTGGGCATGCGATGGAGGCTGTTTCAGTACAGATAGCACAGGAGTCGCACGCCGGGCATGGAACCTCCTCAAAGTCATTTGTCTAATGCTTGAACCTGCCAAACGTTACTATCATCATTCGCCCCACCCCATGCGGAACCTGGATGTGTGCAAGAGGATTTATTCACGAGTGAAGTCACTAGAACAAATTCATACCCGGGAATTTTTGGATGCTCTGCGAAATGCACTACGCTTTACGCTCACCGCTGCCAAAGTATCTCGGGGCCCTGCCGACTTGTGGAATAGCCAGATTTTTTGGACAGAGGATTCCCATTCGCCAGAAGACTTTGACTGGCTGGTCGACTACCTCGAGTACATTTATTCTGACGACCAGGAAGCTGCGTTTGACATCCTTGTCCTCCTGGGTGTCATGAAAGTGCGCTTCAACTCTGCTAAACATCAGTTCTTCAAGAGCCTCATCGCCTGTATGGGCAGTAACATGCCTGTCCATTTACGCCATGCTGCTCTTTGTCTTGCCCACAGTGCCCGAGAAGAAATGATCTCGATCAATGCCATTGATGATGTGAATCTACGAGACATGATCTTGGCCGACTTTTCCCCTGCTATCCTGACTGCAGTTTGTCCGCAACAAGGTGCATTATTCTCCGAAGACGATCCTGACTACTTCCATCCTGAGCGGGACTTGTGCTATCTCGAACTGGTCTTTGCCCTCGCGAGGAATTCCAGTTGGCACTCCCATTTGTTCAAGGATCGCCATATATGTCGATGTATCAGTATTATTGCACAGTGCCACTCCAGGCCACATGCATTTTACCTAGCTGGCATACTCCTCCGAATCGCACCTGAACTGTCATCGGTTCCATCGCTCAAATCTATTACAGGGCAGCAGTGGTGGGACATGATGAGAAGCGCAGTGGCACCATGCCAACTACATAATTGATGACATACACTGTTCCAAGTCCCTTCCCGTCCTTGTGGAAGGCACGAAGAGGTATATGCAGATGGCTTCGGAAGGTGGTTTCGAGGAGCTCATTAGAGATGTGGATTATGTTCTCACAGCACTGAAGAGGCGAACTTCAGAGCGGGGAGGAGAGGGTGTCGTCGTTGCGGTGAAAGAGTTGAGGATTGTTGCCAACGACATGCTTGAGCAGTTGGTCGACAACAAATGAGTTGGTTGTCGCTGATAATCATGGTACTTGCATGTTGCGTTAGTGTCCTGGGGCCGGATGAAATGGCGGAGCGTACGAGTGCTGAAGGGATGTCACTACATAAGAACGGAGATACGGTTTAGGGGTGTGCGTTCCATGAAGCTCGAGTCAATTGTTTCATGTAACAACTTCGTTCGGCAACACTCAATGCAACTGCAAAAAAATGTCAAGAGTAATATGCAATACGACAGCAACACAAATTTGAGACCCAAACACTTTGATGGAAACATACGCAAAACAAAACGGAAATGGGCTAAATAACACGACAAGTCATTCCTCGAGAGCGGCAATGGTAGGTAGAGTAGCCAGTTGAACTGATACAAGATCACCATTGATATAGCTTGGAGTTGAACGATACTGTTACTTTCAATGAAGCTTGGACAGTCTGGGCCACAATCTCTATAGGATATGTCAGAAACGAAGAGCATATTCAGATATCATCATCCTTTCGCCTGGGACCCTGAAAATAATGAATGATTGTTCACTTGATGCAACAAAAACACCTACGAGTTTGCCGCACCGCAGTTATTGACATCGTTTCAACGACGAAAGAGTGGTAACCTATCCAAGAAGCTACGCTTGGATGAGGGTGAGGGAGGTATCAGACTAGGGAGAACTTCAGAAGATTCCTCGGGTTGGTTTGAGTCCTTTGGTGCATCCTGACAAGATGAGAGCTAAGCGTGCGAAATTTGAACTACACCGCCCACACGTCGGCACTCACTTCAAGAGCATTGTTGATCTCATTGCTGGGCCAGTTCTCAGTAAACACTGAGGGAACATTCAGATCGGGTGGAACCTGCGATAGTCAGATCAAAGTTATCACGCTATGGTACGATATACTCACTCCATCCTGAAGCGCCAACGGGGGGAGGAAGCCAGCAACCTGTAGCTTGTTATAAGCGTTGAAAGCATAAGTGATGCATTTCCCTACCTCCTGTATCAACAGTTCGTTAAGAACCTGAAATAATTGCTCGCGTCAGCTACTTCAAACAATCAATCGCACAGTGCAAGTAGTTCTTACATCTTCGTCTGAGGGAGCCAACGGCAATTCCGGAGCTGGTTCACAGCTATCCATGATACTAGCGTCTGGCTTAGTGTATGGCTCGATATCCCACAGATACACCTTGGTGTCTTTCCCTCCACATGCGACACGCTTTCGGTCAGGGGAGAATGTAACACAATAGAGTTCATCGGCATGCTCGAAGGGCGGGCTCACTGCTTCATAAGTACGCACGCTCCATAGGCGAACAGTACAGTCAGAGGATGCGCTTGCAATGAAGCGACCGTCAAAAGATATTGCGATGGCGTGAACTGTATTGGTGTGTCCCTGGAGGAGAGCGACTTGGGCTCCGGTCCCTGACGACCACACCCGGATCGTTCCATCTCGAGAACCTGAGAACATTTGTTCTCCACTTCTCGACCAACAGACACTCGTCACTGCATCAAGAGGACCTCCGACATCCAGGGTAAACCTCCCCAGGCCACTTCCTTCAGGCAATCGTATTACGTTTGTCTCTTTGGGGTGAGTTGGAGTAGGCCGTTCTCGCGGTGGGACAGCGGTTCGCCGTGGTTGATCTTCGGTATTTCTCATTCGCCTTGGTCTTCTGAACCTTGGTCGTTCCATCGTGATTGTTGGGGTCTCTTGGAAGCTAACTGGTAATCGACCGCCCGTCTATAAGATACCCATCCAACTGGCACGGGCGGCATAATCGATACCTAGTTTGGCGTACCCCTCCCACGTTCCCAACATGCACACTACGCATTGTGGGCGTAGATCTGCACTGCATGAATGCGCAGCATACACGTGTTGAGCAACGCACAGCATGGATGCCTTGCATTTTGTGGACGAGGTTACTCGTGTTAGTATCTTTGGACCACTTTCAAGTTTCGGAATGGAATTTGCTGTGACTTTGCTATGTAACTTGCTGTGGCGACGGCACTTGCCGCAGAACCATCGGATCACGTGTGTACAACACCGGCGGTTTGAGAATTTTTTTTTTTTTTTTTGGTGGAACGATATTGCTAGTGGCAGCTGACCAAGTCAGCCCCAAGTAGCACGTTTATAGTACGGGAGCTTCACCCGTAAGACGGAGAGAGTATTAAGAATATGCGGTTTGAGAATTTTATCTCAGAGATTTCTTGCTCATGTCAAGTTTGACTCCGAAATCGCCGCTATGTAATCAAGATCACATTTGCGAGCAGCGGATCGAGCCTGGATCTCAATGTGAACTTTGCTACAAGGATGATCTCACAACGTTATTGAGCGGACAAATCACTTTACTAAGGCTATGTTTGGGATGTACATCACCAAAACTTCTCCTTGATGCCTTGTGCTGGTGGCGCCTGGTGGGCCTGGTGTAGCTGTTGACGGGTGTTGTGCAATATGCTATCACCTTAGCTTCCCATACTTATCTGGTTTTGGAACTTTTGGTGATGCCTAGGCTTGGTCAGTTTGAATCGTACTATTATAATTCAACACTGACCTCTATACTTGCGGACAGCTTCGAGACATGTCATGATACGAAGATTGCATCTCGCTGTCATTCACTGAACCCTTCTACTACAGTACTAGTAACTGGGCCGGTCTGCGACAGACTCGGACTTGCCCTGGGCCAGATGTGCCCCTCGAAGTCGATGTCAGTCCAGGTTCGCTTACGACAACCTACCAAAATCCCATAAACATGATCATGCAGGCCGCCGTGGGTGGACACAGAAGGGGAGAAACACGGCCACCGTTTATGGTCAGCCTAGAGCAGTCTGGGTCCAGGAAACGGTTGAAGAGTACAGCTAGTCAAGGTGGAGCTAGCTCCCCAGACTTTGGCCCTAGTCCGAATCCCTGACTTTCGAAGCAAGCCTCGTGATCTTGCTGGGACCGACGGCGGTATGTATAATCAAATTACACCCCGGGGTCATCAACTCTTCATCGTTGTCAACTCTAGTCCAGACGGTCCTCATGCTGTGCTGCCAGTGCGTATTTGTCATCTCTCTCAAGTTGCAAAGTTAGTCTCCACCTTCAAAACACGATCTGCAAACATATAACCTGCAACCTGCCCGTGCCCGTGCACTTTCTATGATCAGTGTTTAGAATGCGCCCAAGCACCAACACGACCGCAACAATTATTGGAAATACGACACCTGATCGCGTTGCCAAGAGCTAACACGTCATCATCTGTGCTTCTGTCGAGGATGACCATCCGCTGCGCTGCCGCTAATAACTGTCTTTCATCTCCGTTGGGTCCAGACTGTGATAAGTGGGGACCTTCTACCTCCACTGCTAGTATTGGGAAAGAATGGTACGCAAATCCAAAGCACCGAGTTAGTATTGTTGCGCTCACTTTTATCGCCCAGATTTGTGGCTCCTATGTATGTGGAAAACAGCCCACGATGCCACTATAAAAGCCCAGCGTTCTCTGACCTTTCCTCCAGTTCCTCATCTCATTGTCGAATCATCTCACTAGCGACCTACATCTTATATAATGTCTTTCCCCAACGATGGAGTGTATACTATCAGAAACGTTGGCACAAACCTCATGCTCGATCTGACGAGCGACAGCACCAATGAAGGCAACCAGATTCAAGTCTACCCTAACAATGGCACCGTGGCTCAACAGGTATGTATCTATACGCGTTTACACTCACCTTGTGATCGGTTCTCACACATCACGTAGTGGATGATCAAGAGGCAAAATGAGCCAGGGACCTCCAACAAAACTCTCAGCATTCAGTCCAACAACAACGGCAACAATGGAAATGGATGCTTTGCTACCGCCAAGGACGTATGTTAGATCCGCTCTCATTCATTTATTTCCTTGTTGGTTGATACAAACATGGGCAGGCTGCGGGAGAACCAGTCGTTTATACTAGGCAGGCGTTTGTCGTCGATCTTTGTGGACAAGCGGACAATAGTTTCAAGTGAGAATATCACGCAGTGCTCAGCAACCTATTTAACCACTCGCATTTACAGTATTAGCTTCACTCGCGGTAAAAGGAACTTGGTGTTATCCGTTCCAAACTCAAATCACAGTGCAGTAAGTCAGTGGATCTTTTTTAAAGCCTTTTGCTAACAACGTTCCCAAGGTGAGACTCGACAATCATAACCAAGGAAATACTTGCCGGCAGTGGCAATTTAACCGGGTTGCTGATCTCCAACCAATCGCCTAATTGTCGCCACTAAGTACCACCTTGCAGAGGTGTTGAGGTTGAGCTACTGAAAGTGTTCCCGCACATGTATAATACGTTCATGAAGTTGATGAATAGCGTTGCTTTAGTCTGGCTCTCTCAGGCAAATGAGTGAATAGAAAATGAGGAGGTGCGGATCTCGCAAACGAGCAATGCGCAGTATATGGGCACCGCCCGTTATTGTTTCACCTGTCTTCAGACGGTCTAGTAGTCCGAATAGACCACAACTTACTTATATGGTATGAGTTTTGCTGACAAATACAGCGTGGTGGACCGTGGTCCTTACGCCTCCCTACGCCCTCCAAGTTCTCTGCGAGATTTTGATGGGCCAGCTTCGCACTGTGATTAGGTGACATCTCGCGTCCTCCGTCTTGCACAGCGAACTGGACTCCTAGATCTTGATTCTGAACCCCGCTTTTTCCAGTTGGCATCGACCTCCACCTCCGACCGATTTGAAAATCTTTTCTTGTCGACTACTCACTACACACTGTACATGTATGGCAGAGTTTGCTCGAGTTTTCGCCGTTTAAATTGGGCACGGACATGCTTTTTTTTGGTGCGGCAAGCAAGAAAGTCTGATATCTAATTCAGCGTATTCAGGCCTGTTCGAAATTCGCTGAAACCTCGATCGTGAGCAAGAGGCTGGCTAACTTAACAATGTCAGCCTTCCAGGTATAAAACCTGCACCCGAGGGCTGAAACGTCAGTGTTCATCTTTCTTGCTCACTTCCATCGTCTGCACATCTGCTATCTGCATATCCATACGATTTTACTTGCTTCTATCTATCAACATGTCTTCCCGTTCTTCCGCGATTTTCACGCTCGCCTTCAACATCCTTGACGTCCTCGAGATTGTGGCCTTGGTCTTCTTCTACGTTGCTGTTATCATGGCTGGATTGGCCTTCGATGTCTACCGCTGCCAGTTCGACCCTTCAACGGTCCAGGGTCCTGCTCTATCCATCGATTCACCCAAACTTCAGCAAGCGAAGAAAGCAGTCTGTCCCTCGAAAGCTGCTTCTTCGTCACCCACGTGTACTTCATCTTCATCAGGCCTTCCTTCGTCCTCATCGTGCCCTGCCATTCTGGAATCATGTCTGGACAGCCCTCGTCTCGTATCCGATGTTCGGCTGCACTGGAGCATTAGCTGTTCCGATATCAGCCCGCAGTTGCACAACGCTCCAATAGGCCCTGGCCACTATGTCCACGCCCTGTTTTCCGACGCGTGGAACGAGAACGCCGTTCTTCTGAAGCAGCTCCTACGTGTTCAGGATGCTCTCGACGCTGCTAATGCTGATATCGACGGGCTCGTACTGGACAACTTAACCATGAGCAACCAAATGGACCTTTTAAAGCGCGATATCGAGATTGAGCAGGTTCGTCGCGACGAGGCTGAATTGATGTCCCGGGATGCCACAGCCAAGATGAGCTCCCAAAGGTCTACCCTCTCCTCGTTGCAATCTGCCAACACTACACTCCGCTTCGAGATTGCAAACCTGAAGGCCGAGCGCGACGAACTCGCAGCCGAGAAGAAGTCATCCGACTTGCAGCAAGAACACGAGGAAGAAGTCCATGCGTTGCGAGGAACACTTGTCCGAACGAAGCAAGAGCTCGAGGGAGCCAAGAGGGAGCTCAGGAAGTTGAAGAGAGCTGCTGCAGGTGAGATGTTTTTCTTTGTATTCTTCGCTGCCTTCTGACTCTCGCAAACAGGAATACCTGAATTGAAGATCATATCTCCCGATGGGAACATTATAAACTACGCGAATACCTCGAGCAGTACGTCTTCCTTTCCTCCCTAACTATCATTGCTGATGCGCCCTCCTAGGTACCGATTCCTTGAACGAAGATCGAAATATTTCAATGAGGGAACGCCTTACGCTCGCGTACACAGAGATTGTCGGCCTTAGGGACCAGTGCGCAGCTTTGCATCGTCATGCAGACGAAAATGCGGAGTTACAGGAGGATGTCAAGCAACTTCTCGCGCAGCGTTCCGGTCTCTGGGATCAGGTCAAAGCGGCCAACAGTGCCTGCTCCGAGCTGGAGGAGGAGAACAAGAAATACTTCCGCCAGTTCGTAAAGATCAGAGCTGAGCTAACCAAGGTAGAGAAGAGAACTGGCAAGTTGTTTACCTCTTTTCTGTGGTTTGCGCTAAAACTACTGCTCGTCAAGGAATTGCGGTTTCAGTCATCGAAGAAGAAGAAGAAGAAGAAGAGGAGGAGGAGGAGGCAGCTCACGCTGTATGCAAAGTTACACCGAGTGATCATGACTGTCGTTCGGCATTTGATGATGACACTGACGACGAGTCCGTTGCTTCATCGGTCTCGTGTTATTCAATGGCATCCACGGACGATTTTGACAGTGAGATTTTGTCGGCTTTTGGCGTTTTTGATGGCTGATTGTCTTTATAGTGTCCCTGCCCTCTGAGGTTGATACATCTCATACATCGGTCCCGTCCTCCCCGTGTTCTTCACTCTCCGCACCCCCTTCTCCCTCTTTCACGATGCCCTCTTGGGTTCCGTGTTTCGGCTCAGAATACATGGATATTGCATTCGACGTCGTTCCGAGCTCACCCCTTGCGGATGCAATTTCCGTCCATCAACCTATTGGTGTCAGTCATCGTCCATTCGTTACCCGTCGTGGTCTCGGTATTCCCGTCATCCATCCTTCCTGGACTTCCGCTAGCTCCGTCCCTGTCCCTTTCGACGAAGCGTCCCCCAAGCGGAAGTTGGCTCAGGATCTAGATGACGCGACACCTAGGACACGTCGAAAGCACGAAGAATGTTGATGCATCAAGTTTGCAGTGTCTCTTTTGCAGAATTTTTTCTTCTTTCCCGATATTTTCTTTTCCCAATCTTTTCTTTCCCCGATATCTTCTTTCCCCGATCTTTTCTTTCCCCGATATCTCCTTTCCCCGATTTTTTCTTTCTCCCTCTTCTCTCTGTCATATCACTCCTACGATTTCCTTCTTTTGCATCTTGTTGCAGGGTTTGTATTCTGATTAACAGGCCGTCCCTTTGGCTTGCGGTGGTCCTGGTTCCGGTTGCATCGTTCGGCTGTGGTGCTTTCCCTCGGGGATCCTGATGAGGTGAAGTACTTTCCTGGGTTTCATTGCTGCTTATATCTGTCTTCCACGTTTGCCCTTTAAAGTGGCACGGGAAACGCTATAGGTGGTCGTGTTTCTCTTGGACTTGCGGATCTCTCGGACTGGACTCCTCCAGTGATGGTATTAGGCAGAACTTGTACTCGGCTTCCTCGGTGCTGTAATACATAGGGATTGTCATGAATTATAATCCAGTCTTGCAGCATATGGGCCGAGCGTACCTGCAATAGTAAAGTTTGAGAATGACCAGGTAAGTTGGAAATGGTCAACCTTCAAGCGATCCGTACTAGCGCAGATATCATTGGTTATCGCTTATGTATTTACGCCAGCGCATGGATGGGAATCTGACAACCGATATCATTGCATAACAGTGGACAACATGCGGCATGTCACGAGGCGCGCGTAACGCCGCGATAATGTTTGTATTCATCATGCGATTGTGAATATATTCATCCGACCAACGGTCAAACTGGCGCAGCCTATCCACTGGTAATAAACGATAATATGTGTCCAAAGGCCTCTCGTGGGTGGACAATGGCATTTGTCACGTGATGAAACGCGGACGCGTTTGTTTGTTTGTGTTATGTGTGGATGGTTGAAATTTAAAATGGCCATTTCTGGAATAGTTCAAGTAGTTCCTCTCATCTTCAGTTCGCTCTTCGTTTTGCATTTCATCCATCTAGCTACTGCACGCACAGATAGAGTACCTTCTGCGTCAATTAGATAGCTGATGTCTTCCAACTTACCAGTAAGTCACCATTCCCTATCGATTATTGTTCGTCATCGATGGCTTTGTCGCTGATCGATGTTATATTCCAGACTCGCCGTGTAACGCGGGTTACCCGCACGGTGGTTCAGAAGGACAGCGAGAATGCTAATGCCCGCCCATCTCGTATTATCTCCCGTGTGAAGCCCCCATCCACGTCTGCCATTCCTGCTCCCACCGCCACAGCCCAATCCAGAGCCTTGGGCGCTACCGCGGCTTCTCGTGCAAAGGTCGGGGCCAACGATGAGAACAAGGTCGATCTTGCCCTCCAGGGAAAACGTAAGCGCGAGGCGCTTGGCGAAGTTACGACTAAGAACATCAACAAGAACAAGGCCGCTGCCACAGCTGCTAAGGACGGAAAGGGAAAAGGCAAAGAAGTAGTCCCACCGACCAAGGAAACGTTTGATGGCGTAGTGATAAAGGCGAAGCCCACTATTCCTTTGAGACAGATCCCCGTTCCTGCTCGTCGTACTACACGGTCTGTGATTGCTCCAGAGGTAAAACCGTTAAAAGATGTCAAGGAGGAACCCGTAGTCAATGATGACGATGCGATGGCTGTGGATGACCACCCACCGGCTCCTGAGCCCACGCGACGCGTTTCAACCCGCAGGTCGGGGGCGAACACCCAACAGGTGATCAACCAGGAGGTACAACGTGTTCAGGCTACTCGACGAACTTCGTCGCATCTCGTCTTAAAGACTGAGGTACATGAGGAAGTTCAAGACGATCGTGTATTTAAGAAGAGGCGAACGTCTTCTGATGCTCCCGAAACCGACATAGACGAGCAAGCGCAACACGAGGCAGAAGTGGCGGCAGTTCTTGATGTTGATGTAGCACCAGAAGCTGACCCCGATGGTGACGAGTGGGACGATCTCGATGCTGAAGATGCCGACGATCCATTGATGGTCAGCGAATATGTTGTCGAGATCTTCAAGTACATGAAACAGACCGAGGTACGAGTGCCCGAATATTTTTAACGTTTTGTCGTAATTGATGAGACAACTTCAGCTTATAACACTTCCCAATCCGGAATACATGGCATCGCAAAAAGAGCTGGCCTGGTCGATGCGTGGAATCCTTCTCGACTGGCTGGTGCAAGTACATGCACGGTTCCGATTGCTTCCTGAGACTCTGTTTCTCTGCGTGAACATCATCGATAGGTTTTTGTCGGCACGCGTCGTCTCCCTTGCTAAACTTCAGCTCGTGGGCATTACATGTCTCTTTATTTCGTCCAAGGTCGAAGAGATTGTGGCACCATCCGTTTCGCACTTCCTTCACTGCGCGGATTCATCCTACACCGAATCCGAGATCCTTCTCGCAGAGCGGTACGTCCTGAAAACGATCGACTGGAACTTAAGCTATCCGAACCCGATGCACTTCCTGCGCCGTATAAGCAAAGCAGATGATTACGATGTCAAATCGAGGACGATGGGGAAGTATTTATTAGAAGTGGGTACACTAGAGTGGCGGTTGCTGGCCACGCCACCTTCCCTGGTTGCTGCTGCTGCGATCTGGTTGGGACGTCTCATTCTCGGCATTGATAAATGGGTAAGTTGTGTGTACCACATTTTGAACTTGTTGATAACATTTTCGGATTCCAGACTCCTAATCATGCTCATTACTCGTCGTATGCGGAAAGCTCCATAATTCCGACTGCCAACCTAATGCTTAATTATATTCTCAAACCCATCCGTCACGAATCATTTTACAAGAAATACGCTGGCAAGCGCTTCATGAAGGTACGTCTTCATGAGCTGCACATGCATGGTAGGTAACCTAGACATCATCTAGGTGAGTATACTCGTACGAGAGTGGGCACTAGAGCTGTGGGAAGAGGGCGAGCAGGTGTCTCTTTTAGCTGAGTTGCCAGCCATTCGTGCAAGGAATCGAGCGGAAAGGGAGCGGCTGGCGGCAGCAGGCTTGGACGGTGACGAGGATGAAAACTCGTGAGGCCGGCGATGCGTATGGTCTCTGCCCCTTCGTTTCATATTCACGGCTATCCACACCCAAAACGCATATCCATTTTACGGACACCCACAATATCTATCCCCCGCCTGCATCATATCCATCACACGAGCATCATGATCATTTAATTTTGTGCAACACAACCATCACACCATCCCACAACGCCAACTTCGTTTTTTTGTTCTTTGATTTTGTTCTTCATGAGTTGATTCTATGATTATCAAATACGTTTTCACCTCCACACCCGCCTGTTTATGCGCCACATCTATGCCTCCTGCTCTGCGTTCGATCTGTCGCTGTCGCGCTGCTGTCTCAGTGACCTACGCATCTCGCTCGCTGTCTGCCGTACTCGATTTGTCGATTCGCGCAAATGCACCAGTACCCGCCCGGACACCTCCTTCATCGTGCTTGCTCTGTTCTCGCTTGCATCATGCTGTTTTACTGGTCACCGCTCTGTCCATTTCGCGCTACCCGTACATAATCCCCTTCAGCTAACCCGCATATCGCCATCACCATGTTATCCGCTTTGTTTACCACAATCACTAGGACTTATTTTCCTGATACCGTCGTTTCATCCGACGTGTTCTTCATAACTTGTTTTTTACTTGAATTCCTGGAGTGGTGAGATATGTTCTGTATCATCTGTAGGACACAAAATAAAGAACTGTCGTGCTGTTGTAAGGACTTGGAAGATCTTAGATTTGTCGCTCTGAAAAAGGTGCAGACAATCTTGCATAAGAAATTCGCACACTCCCTGCAGGTAAACGCTCAAAAGAAAACTCTCTGGCGGGGAGTCGAACCCCGCTCTCCCGCGTCCATCTTGTGATGACAGGCGGGTGTACTATCCGATATACTACCAGAGACCTGTGAGAGCTGAAATAAAGTCCTTCATGAACAGTGTGGAGTAGGTTACTCTGTGCTTTTCCTTTACATACTCCGAGTCCGTTTTACCTCTCGACGGTCGACCGAATATAAGTAGACCCAATCTCTGGCAGCTGCAGATTCATCTGTTGGAACTCGCAACCATTGGATCGATCAGTGGATAGGTTGAAGGAGCTCACGTTTATCAAAGTGTTTGGCTTCGCAGTCTCCCCTCCAGCATCATTTGTGGACGCTTCTGCAGACTTCACTCGTGAAGGCCCACATCCTCTTAACCGCTTTCATTATCACTCCACGTGGATCACGATGGCGTTCGTGCATTTCCGACATACTATCGGAAACTGGGACATCGTGTCGATCATCATATCGGACCGGATCCGTCAGAAGCATCATGTTCGGATAATGAACCCATGAGTCAATGATGGGAGCAGCAGACTGGATGGATGGATAAAACCGATTTTGGCTGGGTACCCTGGTTGTCTCCCATGTAAGTTCGTCGCCGATATCAGACTGGTAACGCCAGTCTATCATTCATTCTAATGCAGACAAACACTGTTTTCACTGTGTTTCAAACGAAACTTGCCAACCAGCATTTGTCGATGTGTCAGATATCGCTGACCAGCCTGAACTGCTCAACGAAATATTGGCAGTGGCTGGTGAAGGCCAGTACGATAGAAATGTGGTCGATATTCGAGTTGTAGGGATTCCAGGCAGCTGGAGCTATGTAGTAATAATAAAATCTCGGATGGGTCGTTGTCGTAATAATGGCAGGCGTGGCATTAAGAAATAATGAACGACAGTCCGTCTTACTTCCAATTTGGTCTGATTCGGCACTCCAGTTAAGATAATATCACTATATATCATCTCCACTATCTAACATTTTAGTTGGTACATGGCTCAAACTGAAGAAAAACCCGAATTCTTCCCTTCCATCGCACACGTCGTTGATAAAACTGATACCGGAGATGAAGATACCGGCGCCAGACCACTCGAGGAGATCGAGTCTCTTTGCATGCAGTGTGGGGAGCAGGTGCGTTCGCAAACGTTCTCATTGCTGGTGGAATTGAATATTCATTTTCGTCAGGGAGTAACGCGAATGATGCTCACTTCCATCCCATTTTTCCGGGAAGTTATCGTGATGAGTTTCCGCTGCGAACATTGTGGTCACTCCAACAACGAGATTCAATCAGCAGGGAAGATTAGACGTGCGCATCATCCTTTTCATCTTGTTACCCGTACCTCCTAACATGAAATCTCTGAGACAGCTGAAGGCACTACGTACACAGTCAAAGTTCTTAATCGCAGTGACCTTGACCGCCAGCTCATCCGCTCAGAAGCTTGTACGATTAACATCCCTGAATTTCAGCTGGTCCTTCCGCCCTCCCGTGGGCAGCTTACAACTGTCGAGGGTCTTCTCAGGGGCATTGTTGCGGATCTCAACGTACAGCAGCCTCTCAGACGCATCCAAGATGAGAACGCATACACTAAGATCCAGGAAATTATCGATGGCCTCAAGGAGATCATCGCTGATGATGAAGACGGAGACGGAAAGGACAAGCTTGAGAAGAGAGGCCTTTCGAAAGAGGATCCAGTCGCTCGCGCGATCACTATCACTCTGGACGATCCATCTGGGAATTCGTTCCTTGAATTTGTGGACAGCATGTCCGATCTAAAATGGAATATGCGCACATACGAACGATCGCTTGAGCATAATCGGCAGCTTGGATTGACACCTCCCGCAGAAGACAACGAAGAAAATAAGGTAGACGAGGCGGAACAGCAATCTGGAGTTACGGATGAGGAAGTGTTCGAGTTCCCTGGTGTCTGTTCGCGTTGCAGCCGGCCTCTTGTCACGCGCATGAAGAAAGTTTCTATTCCGTATTTCAAGGTTCGCATCGAAAGCACACTGAATATTTATGCCTGACAACCACACTGACAGGACACTCTGATAATGTCGACTAACTGTGATGACTGCGGATATCGGGATAATGAGATTAAGTCAGGGGCTGCAATTTCTGATCTTGGCAAGAAGATCACGTTAAAGGTGGAAGATAGGGACGACCTGAGCCGCGACATACTCAAAGTAAGGACTTCCTGGTCTTTTACAAGCTCTTCTGACCCACAACTTTCCTGTAGAGTGACACGAGCGGTCTTAGCATACCGGAGATAGATCTCGTTCTTCAACCCGGCACACTAGGTGGACGTTTCACGACTTTAGAAGGCATTTTGAATCAAGTATACGAGGAACTCACCGAGAAGGTATTTAACACGGGAGATTCTGGGGTCGCAGAGGTCGACGATAGAGCTGTATTCCAGGAGTTCTTGAGAAAGCTTAAGCAGGTGTGTCCTCCTACCATCGCGCGACTCTCATTTTGATATTTATGATGACTAAGGTCAAGAACGCCGAGATACCATTCACCTTAATCCTGGACGACCCTCTAGCGAACTCGTACGTGCAGAATTTGTATGCACCTGATCCAGATCCGAATATGGAGGTCGTCACATATGAGCGAACGTGGCAACAGAATGAAGATCTTGGATTGAATGATATTAACGTGGAATCGTACGGCGGTGATGATACGAAGGACAGTGATGTAAAACCACAGAGGTCATAGCAGTGAAAGTCTGCCAGTCTGTTTGGACCGTCTGCTCTGCAGACAGAGTTACTGTGCGTGATCTACCATCGTTCCTGCAAAGAGCATAAATAATTATTAATATCCTTCATCAATGCATCAAACCGACATGTCAGTACCAGGATTATATTGCAAAGCAGACTGCTATATTTTTGATTACCGTGACAAGTGACCTTGATTCGCGAAACGGACCTGGTATGCGCTGTCATAATGACTATGACTAGTCCACAGCTTTCAATAACGAGCTTTTTGACTTAATATGCTCTCCGCGGCTATTGGTGTGCCTGACAAGTGAGTCTTTGCTATGTTGAAAGCACCTGGCAGTGACATAAAGTCCTCGGGTCGCTGACGACATGAACCTTGGGAATTTTGGAAACATCGGCTACATTTCAGAATTGCCCGTTCCCTGGCATACAGCAATTGGAGGAGCGAGCATATGCCGCGGGGAGACCTGACCGTTTGTCAGTTGATGATTTGACAAAGCTTCCTGTGGTCGGCCACAGTGTCTTGCCGTCTTAAATGCGATGCGCCCCACATGTTCACATGTTGAACGGTACTAGTATAGCTAAGGATAGCTTCGTCCCTTTCACCCCACGCATCCTCTCGGAGAGACGCTGCCATTTAATATAAAGGTTGACAACTTAGACACGATGTTTCGCTTTCCTTTAGATATACTGTTCCCCAGCAATGCTGTGCTGGTTATCCCTCGCGCTTGTCTTGGCGACTAACGTCGCTGGGATCACTGACTCACCCTTTCCGGAATCCAAAGAGCCAAGCGATGTACCGTCCCAATGCCAGGCACGTGCCTGGGCGAGAGCACCTGACATGGTTCCCGGCGAAATTATCGCAGGCGATGTTAAGATCAAACTCAGCAGGACCATGCGTGGACGCCGAGACCTATGCGTTAGGCTTGCGCTACAAGGAAAGGGTATTCTGGAAGTTGAGGCGAGTCGTCTTGTTCTCTCTGGTATCCTCCACCGAGCACCCCGACAGACGGGAAGATGCACCGATTCCGCAAAACAGAATGGGGGGCATACGAGAGCTCAGTTCAGGATAAGGACTTGTGGTCTATACACGAGGAAGAACGAATTGCCTTTGAAATCAAGAGTCCACTGGCTGGTGCAGGGAGGACAGGTACGGATTGAGATTTCAAGCAAACTCGGAGTTTAATGTCGAGAACAGATCCTTTGTCAAGAAACTTCACGACCCGGTTCGGAATTCTAGTACCAAATACAAACTACCCTCCAGGATTAGACTGTCGTGTAGGCTTCATGTCTAATGGTGGAGAGACTGATGTAAGAACAATCTTTATTGATTTTGTCTTGTGCTCAGTGTCGTTACAGATAATATCCAGCGAATCGATTTACGAGTACTTTGTCGAAATCGGGTTTAGAAATGGTACCACTTCAGAGATACCTGCCGGAATAACAGCCTTCACCCCGTTTCACCTTCCGACAGAAAATAACGCACCCAGTGTTAATGTATCTCTATCTGCGGCACCAGTACACCCTGGTTTTAACATGAAGCCATCAGTAGACATGTTGCGAAGCAACTACACGATTGAGGTATCTTTTCCAGAAGGTGCTCACGTTTATCAAAGTATGTTTCAGTTAAAGGGAAACGTCGACCTAGTTATCTGATTGCATGCTTTCTAGACTCGTCCGTGAAGTTCACGGCCATTGTTCATCGGACAGGATATACGAATCGGACAGACATTCCTGTAGAGCTGTGTGCGTCATCAGCGAATGGCATTGAATGGCATTCTCAGGAGCTCCAGAACCGATCACAGCCATTTCCACCGTTCATCAAGACATTAGTCCCCTCCATTGTCCCCGTGCAGCATTCGCGATCCTTCGAGTCTCAAGTCATAATGCCTCGTCCATGCAGAGAGCTCAATTTTGCAGCAACTCCTGCACCCTTGGCTCACGAAGACCACATTATTTCCACGTCCTCCGAACCGCTTTCATTATCCCTCTACGTGAGACACGATGCTGTTCCTGATTTTTCAACTTACTATCAGAAACTGGGACATCGTGTCAATCTGAATTTTCATATCGTACCTGATCAATCAGAGCCAGATGATAATGAATTCGAGAAGACACAGCGGGAGAAGCAGATTGCGGATGCGGATGAACTCGATTGGGTTCCCTGGACGCTGCCGACGCAGACCCGTCGCCCATTCCTTTCCGGCAATGCCAATGTACTCAGTCATCCCAATGCAGAAGCAGGGACCTGTGCAATCAATGCCAGTCCACTATCTGTCTGATAAAGCTCGTCAACCAGTATTTGTCGATTCGTCAGACATTGCTGACCTTCGTTTGATGTTGCCCGAGGAACGCGATCTCATTGCCCACTGACGCAGTCGTCTATCAAGGTGTTTGCTAAGGGAGAAGAAATTCTACGCAGATATTTCACTGGCGGTGACATGCGGTACCCGATATACGTTGGAGACACCTGGGTCAAGAAAGTATTGCCTAAGACTGCTGAGGGTCAGCGAGAGAAAGATACTATGGACCATTTGCTCGTTGTGCAGTCATGACGATCATCAACTGATGTATTGATGACAGAGGGTAGTCGTAGTCATTTATAATTTCAATCCAACACTAGTACTGTACCGTACTAGTGCTATATGAAGATCCCGATTCTCAGTGGGCACATGAACAAGCTTCGGCTCGCACCCTGACTCGTCGTACAGCACACAGATCCTGGTCACGACCTGTGACACAGACTATCAGCTAGCACATCATCGACCTCGTCTGTCTTGTGTCTATAGAGTAATCCAGGGTCATGGCGCAAGTCCAGATTCGAATAACTCCAAACGACACTCTCCGTGCTCCCGACCATATCTGGAGGTATGAGGAGCGGCGTGCGCGCGCCACTGAACGAGAATAAAGACATGTCAAGTAACCGCACCCCCCGCAATGAAGGGAGCTTGACTTTCTCTTCGTGAGGAATGAGCGTCACAGCTGACTGTTCGCTCGGATCCAAAAATTGTCTCGGGGCCCACAAGTCTACCCATGTCAAGTGTGCATGCGCAGGCATCCGGATTGGAATACACGTATCCGTGGCGAGGTGGCGTAAATTTGGACACATGGAAAGTAATGGAGTCAGGGGAAAAGGGCGGCGAAAGTCGTAAAAGCGGTAGCGATCGTTCATATAAGGCCTAACCAATGAGACAAAGTGAAGACTGTTTCCAAATTTACGCAATAGTGGCTCAAAAACCATCCGGTCCTCGAGAGCTTGTGATGTCAAAAGCAGACGTCGAAGAGAGGGGAGGCTAAGGGTCTCAGCCAGTGCAGAAAAGACGTTCATGTCATGTCTACACGGGTACCAAGTAATTTGTAGCTCTTCCAAAAAGGCAAGATGTAGTCGCTCGGTGGGGAGTTCATCGTCTTCTCCAGTGATTATATCGATGTGGAAAGTGGTGAGGTACGTGAAAGCTGGCATGAGGTTCAGGGTGTCTTTGAGTGTGCTATTGACATGGAAGTGCAGATCTGTGGTGCGAAGGGGGATGTGCTGCGCGAGAATGACTAGGCGAAGAAACTCCTGACTAATGGAAGGACGTCTCCCAAAGATGGGCATGAAATTGACTATGCCGATAAGCTCGCGACTACCGAAAGGCTGTCTCTTCAAGATGGGCGCAAGGGTAACTTTCGTAAGATTTGGAGTCACCGCTAAGATGCCGTCCAGAGCCATCGAGACTGTAGCCATCTGAGACACTGAAACATAACATTGCAGGCGCAAAGATAGTATCATCTTGCCCAGGGTATGGTTGTTCGACACGACGCGTGCAAGCGCGAAGAGTTGCTTGCTCTTAAGGATGACAACATGGCGGTAGAGGAAGCTAATGCCGACACTATACCAGTACCTGCATACCAGCACATTGTTCCTGAGAGTCTGCAGTGAAAAAAACCGCGAGGAACGATTGTCGCGAGCAATGACAGTGGAATCTAGGAAGTGCTGAGTCGGTGGCATGGTAAGCTCCATGATGATGCAGAGGATTTCAACTGGAATTTCAGTTGCAGCATGAATATGCGTCGGCGACAGAACTTGATGTGTCTGAGCAGACGATGAGCGATGATAGTAAGTAAGAAAGATCGAAAAACTACCTTCGTGCGATCCGCATTCGCATCTATATCTGACATCTGATGACAGGTAATCGTGCTGCTAGGGTTCGCCTTGAAAGTATCAAACTAAAATGTCAATGATCGTTCAGTTATTCAACGAGGTTGACTTACCGATGGTTTAGGATCCATGATTCACTAGCGAAGTTGATACACTGATTGAAACAAAGCACGTCCTTTTATCTCTCCATTCTCGGGGCCGTAGTCACTGTCGAATCTGTGATTTTAAAATAATCGCGGTCCCGCATTAACTTGAAATGACTCTTCATAACTAGGAATGTGAAAATTCGAAACTTGGCGTGAGGGACTTGATGCATGGGAGCCCCATACTGTCAAAAAATGTCAAATGTCACACGAAATGCTAAATACTGACTAGGATGTCTGTCCAGTAACAAGTCCTGCTGGTACCCTTGTTGAGTTGTCGAGCGACGTGCGCACTGCGGAACATAGATCGTCTGTTGGCTGATGAGGTAATCTGAAAGGAAATTATTTGGATCATGGGAACTCAGTCTGGCAACTGCCGGCGTGCTTTACGCTTCGCCCGTTTTCGTCCAACAGCATCGTCAACCCGTCGAATCCTCTGTGTGATACACCAATCGTATATCCCTCATATATGTGAAATAAAGTCTACTGATATATTACCCATGGCCAGATGGGTAGCGGGTATAGCAAAACAATACAGTACGATGAGGTCTGCCTTGCAGGCTCTAATAATGAAATAAAAACACGTCTACCCCTTAACAGGAAAATAATAAAAAAGAAATGCGTCATCAACCGAAATGGTCGTCTAAAGAAACAGTCGGGACCTAGTTCGGCCGCTACACCGGCGGATCCGCTAGGTCAGCTTTTTCGATCTTGGTCGCGTTCGCATCGTTGATTTTTTCATCAAAGTGCGTGCTGCGTCGAGAAGGATTTGTGGGGTTGTCGTGTTCCGGTTGAGGTATGTGATCCATATTGCGGTCATAAAATATCGATACTGAAATGAATTGAATAAAGACAACTGTCAAGAGGAACCAAAATGCCGCGGCTCGTCCGTGATACTCATGTGGGCCTCCATGGGTGACCTCCACGGATGCCTCTATCGAGCTGACACCAGCGAGGCCAATTGCTGATCCAAATTGAAGACCGCCATTAAAGATGGCACCAACTGTGCCTGCCATGGACGGAGGTGCGGCTTGAAAAATGGCAATGCTGCGATCGCAACAATTAGAAGGTGTCCATTAAATTGCGATAATCTGAACTTACTTTGTGTGCGTATACGTCAACATGGCCCCTGCGCTTCCTACAGCAAAAGCCGGGAATGTATATGGCCAATAATCATGAGGCTTCCCCCCGCCAAGCGCCAACAATACGGTCGCGACCATGCAAAAGGACAGACCAGTGAGGATAATCCATTTTGGACTAATAACGCGAGAGAGCGATCCGGTGAAACTCATAACGAATGCTACGACGCCTATCGGGAACCTGGTAAGTAAAAAAAATCTTAATGACGGGCAACAAAGAGTGACAGCAGTGAAAACCTTACATGTGTACAGCCGATGATATTGCCGACCAACCAAATATGTTTTGCCACAGGGTGGTAAAAATTGTGAACACTGTGACCCACCAAAATAATGGCAAGAGCGCCAGGCCAAAAAGAACGGAGAAATTGTGGTAAAACCATGTCCGGGGTGGTCTGGTACAAGATCAGCCAAATGATCTGTGATAGGTGCAAGTATCCCTGATAGCATACATTGCAGCTGTGTCCACAGGTATGCGCGTTTCCCAGTAGAAAAACCCGATTACCACTAAGATGGATATGATCAGCGGGACCAGCACTTTTGTGGATGCCCAGCCATTAGTGGAGCCAGATGTCACAGCGAAGATGAACAAAATCAAAGCAACTATCGGAGCTCGTGAGCGATGGGAAGCGGAGTACGCTGCAAATTTATACCTAGTGAGGATGCTTACGCCGACTAAGTCAAGGCTCTTCCATTTCTCTGCTGCAGGCTCAAGATTGTCTGTGCTGTTTGAAATTTCTGATGGTATGATGAAGACACACGCCAGAGCCGCTGGCCCAGCCACGATGGCTGAAAACCAGAACACCCACTGGTAAGATATCCATTCGACGAACATTGCACCAATTAGGAGACCGAGGACTATGGAAAGGAACCATGAAGCTTGTCGTGGATAAACAGCTAGTGGGCGAGACTCTCACCGTTAGCAACACCGCCGCAGCCTCCAAATATCCCTATTGCCCGTGCTTGTTCAAGCGGCTCGGGAAATACTTTGACCAGGAGTGTCAGGGCAGAGGGGATCGTCATTGAAGAAGCTGAGAAGCGATTTCGGTCAGTGGAAACGTTAGGCCGGCGGGGACATTTACCTATTCCAGTCAACGCTCTGAGGGTAATGAGTGGAATGATTTCCTTAACAAACCCAGCGCACAGCGAGATGACACAAAGACCAGATACACCCCCAATAAACGCAATTTCTGTGAGCCCATTAATGTCACTGTCTGACAGGTACAGCATAATACTGACTTGGGTTGTATACGTCGCTAATGCGACCGCCCTACACAACATGTTGAAGTGCAAAATCACGTTCAATGGGATGAGCACGCACGATAAGCAGAAAAGATGCGAAGGTCAATTGGAATGCACTGATGACCCAAGTGGATTGACTTTCAGTCATACCCATGGATACCTCGAGCGCAGGGATTGCGGAGAAGAGAGCTGAAATATTGAAGCCATCTAGTAACTGAGCGAGACAGAACATGGATAATAAACTTAGTCTGCGAGTAAGGGAAAGTTTTTTTGGTTCATGATCAACCGGAGTTTTATCCGGGGAGAGAGGCGGGAGTGTCGGCATCGCACCCAAAGAAGATGCTGCAGATTCAAGTTGTCAGTTCAAAAGCGACCAGCTGATGAAGGGGAGGTTTGCAACTTTCTCCGCCGAAATGGATGGATGGCTTCACAATATAAGAGGTATATCCATGACCAACGTGGATCAGACACCGTGACACGATTCGTCTCAACACCAGCGATTATGTGCTCTACTCAAGTACTAAGCACAACGCCGTGTTGAGCTTATGCAGACTATTTTGGAAGAGATTGTGATTCTGGTGGCCTTTGAAGGACATGCGACTGGCATCATGGTTGACTGAGCTTGCGCCGATGGGTCTCTCGGCACTCCTTGGACCATTACAGGGAATTCGTATACCCGACCATGATGCCATGTGGCCTGTGATGACTCTGTAGGTTCACTAGCAGCTACAAAAACGGAGCTCATGCACAGCTTTATCGCATTGATTAGAACGTGACTGCGAGGAACATGACTTTAGAACGAGCCATTGTACCGTTGACTTTGACCTAAGCTTTCTGTTCCTTCATCATACTATCAGTGTCACAGAAACAAGTGCGAGTACTTCGCCTCAAAAGAATCAAATCAGCTCCTAGAATTGTGACACTCAGATTCTTTGATTGATCACATCACCACTTTTTGTGTACGAAACAACTCTGCATTTCGGACCGCACGGTCACTAGTAGAATGATGGAGCCGGCTACTCAGCCTCAGGGGCGAACACGAGTTTGGAAGTGTGGGAACGTATACTGAAGATATTAAATCGAGTTTTAAAACGTAAATCCCTCTTGTACAAAGGGGGCAGACGAGTGGGAGACCCTCAGTTCCTTTTGAAATGAAAAGACAGGAATCCCAGTGCTAGGGGAAGAATCAAGGCAATTGTGTCAGCACGACCAGCAGAAGCGATAGAATTGGGCGAAATTTCCAAAGTACTGAAAGGTTATATGTTTGTTATCCACTATGAAAAACCATTAGAACAGCGTGTCCACATCCAACCGTCCGAATCATCGTGTGAGATGTCTACCATGATTTCATCGTCAACAGATCTCGGTGACCTCGGTCAGTACGCTCCGATTCTGCAAAATCATGAACTCGACCTTCAAACACTTCATCTCCGTTAACTACTCATTCCCGTTGTGTCTGGAGGGTATATACAGAGACTAGGTCAGGGTCCTGTAGTCAGGAGGCGTTGCACATGTCAGGGGTTCGGCATCAGAGGTCCAGTTAGGTAGCGGCACGTACTGAGTAGTCTTCACTCCAACCACATTGTGTGTTTCGTGTGTTGCTAGTCGTTATTCATCGTGCACAGACTTTCCGTTCTATGCGTTCTTGCTCATGTTCCAGTAGCGCAAATGTTATGTCTTCATCGAGTGGTATAGATTCAGGACCTGTAAATACTAAATAGGCACATCTTGCTTAGTCATCAAAGATTGAACACGTCGACTTCGCCAAAAAGCTCAGTGTCATTGCCTACAGTAGTCCTCGAGTTTCAGGTATTGATTAATATTCTTTATCGAAGCTTTATCGTTTGTTCCAACATACTTGCAACACACCTCAATGGCCGAGATTCTCACTGAAATTCGAAAAATTCCGCCAGTGACGCGCTTTCTCGTTGGATCGTCTCTCAGCGTCACCCTCCCAGCCATTCTAAATCTTGTCTCGCCATGGAGGCTTATCTTCACGTCACAAGCTGTTATCCAAAACTTTGAGGTACGTTTTGTGTTCGTTCTCATTTATGTGGCCAAACATTTGTCGATGAGCCTAAACGGTCCTTGACTTAAATCACAGTTCTGGAGACTGTACACAAGTTTCTTCCTGGGAAGTAAGTATTGTGGACTATGTGGCGTTATGCGAGCTCACCGCACGTTTCAGGTATGAACCTGAATTATATTTTCGAGCTTGCCATGATCTAGTAAGTACCATGTCTTCCCCGTGATGGAGGTCCCACCAATTCGTGGTTCAAAGCCGCAACTCGAACATGCTTGAATCAACTCACTACGAGCGCCGTTCCTCCGATTACGCCTGGCAACTCTTTCTTGCTGGCCTTGCTCTGGTCGTACGTCCCGTATCTCTCTTGCGCTATCCATGACCTCAAATTTCACATTCGCGATTAATACCCATAGGCTGTGAACCGTCCTATCCAATCCTACGTGCATACCCGCGCCTTGCTTCATACTCTCACCTACTTGATGTGTTCCCTTTCACCGCCAGGCGCGCTCACCAGTGTTATGGGTCTCATTACCATCCCTGTCGCATACTTCCCATACGCACTCTTGGGCATGGACCTTCTCACCGGTGGGACAAGTGCCGCTGCGCAGTGCGTGAGTGGGATGCTTGTCGGTCACGCGTGGTGGTGGCTAGTTTGGGGATCCGGCATCGGCTCAGGCGGTGTCGAACAGGGCATGTACGCGGGGTGGGGACGTGCTCCTGCGTGGCTGAAGAGCTGGTTTGGCGAGCGTGAAGAGTACGGACGTGCGGGAAGCAGGAGGGGTGGCGTGCAGGCGTTTGCACCAAGGCAACGTGCTGAGGAGGCTGCTGCTTCAGGGCGGGTGACGGGACATAACTGGGGGTCTGGAAGGAGATTGGGGGAGTCGTAGTTTGTGAGAGGCTGACTTCCCAGACGAAGTGTCAAGAAATATTGATCAGGGTTTGTCCCTCCGAGATTTAGGCTTGGTTGCTGTGTCATTTTCTATTGAGAATTATTACACGACTTGATAGTCAAAACCTTGTTCGCGTTTGCTATGTTCCTAACACCCACGTATTGTCGTCATATCACCTCAGTCTTCAAATTAGTAACAATAAGAGACCGCTACAAGGCTCTTTGTCTGCATGACACGATTTGTTCGTAGCTGTTCTTCTACAGAAAGGGATTGACTAACAGCTTTGCAGGGTCTAACCAAACGCCTTACCTGAAGTGGGTGGTTTGTCTGAACTACTTTGATTCTTTCGTGATACCTTTTACAGCTTTCCACTTAACATGGCCGGACTACACCCCAGCTAGAAAAGTACAATATTACCCACATAATGAACGCTCACTGATTTTAGTGATTGCAGCTAGCAGACTGGTTGGAAGGATATGCAAGCTTCCTTGAGCTTGATGTTTGGACGTCCTCGACTATCACCAAAACATCCTGGAACGATATCACGACAACCTGGTCTGTCGAGGTATTGGGGTGGTAAAGGTACTAGGGTTCTAACCGTTAAGCACCTCGTTTTTGCCACTGGATCTGGCGGTCACCCAAAAGTTCCCGACATCCCTGGAAAGGTATGAAACATTCGAACTCATTGAAACGTAACTCATGAACCTAGGCAAGCTTCAAAGGGTCTACCATGCATTCGTCAGAGTTCAAATCCGCAGCTAATCATATCGGTAAAAAAGCAATCGTAGTCGGTTGTTGCAATTCTGGTCGGTTCGTCATATCTTTTGTATCGAACAAGGTTTAGATATTTTATCAGCGCACGACATTGCTCAAGATTTCTTCAGTCACGGCGTAGACATCACAATGTTTGTCCTGTGGCGGTGTTATTGCTCGAGCAGTACCAAAATTTGTCCAAAATCAACTGTACTGATTGATTCGACACTAGGCATTGTACCATCAACCATGATATCAAACCGAGAGCAGAAACATAGCTCACTGTCGTGATGTGCTGCTCAGGCTTCCGGCTTAATCACGGCCACCACCCCCTGGTGGTGGTGGTTCTACGTGAGCATTGCAATATGAGTATGTGGCCTAAGCGCACAGGTGAGCCATGTGGTTGAATCCTGGTTGCTTAGTGACTCACGTCAGTTGCGCAAGTATAGCCCTCGCAGCAGTCTTTCTTTGAAGGGTTGCAAGATTTACCCTGTTTACCACACTCGGCATTTGTGTCGGCCTGGGTACTGACAGCCATAGATGCTGTCAAAGCACAAACAAGGGCAAGGAAGGAGAAACGCATTTCCTGTGAGAGCTAGTATGAAGTCTTCTGAAAGCGGGGAACACTATAGGAGGACGACCAGCTCTTATATCCTGCCTGGATATATTTATGAACGCGATCCTGATCAATTTGGCAGAATCGTTATTGCTGTCAGATGGTGGTAGAATTCCGGTAGAACCTACAGGAGCGTGTTCAATTGATTAGGACTATCGTATCATATCCTGTCGGCAGACCTAGGCATCGACATCATCTTTTTCGAATTCCCCCCGATCGCTCACTTGTCGCTCAATAATTTGAACTCGAGCCCTGCGCAGCGACGGTGAAAATTGGCAAACCTTAGTAATGAATCCGTAGAATATTATTGCGCTAGCAATAGCAGGAAACGACCGAAGCGGACCCTGCGCACCACGAGCAGCACTTCCTGCTATACCTTGATCATTATTCCCCGACTTCCCACGAAGTGGGAGTAGGTTTTGTCGGATCCAAATACCCAGGCACCTAAATGTTGACCGATGCAGTACCGGACAGGTGATGCATCACATCCTAAGCAATATTGATGCATAACAAAAATAGGCTACTTAACCTGTTCTGATGCATCAGAATAACATTATAGCCTGCCTGCGTGGCTGAAGAGCTGGTTTGGTGAGCGTGAAGGGTACGGACGTGCGGGAAGCAGGAGGGGTGGCGTGCAGGCGTTTGCACCAAGGCAGCGTGCTAAGGAGGCTGCTGCTTCAGGGCGGGTGAAGGGACATCACTGGGGGTCTGGAAGGAGATTGGGGGAGTCGTAGTTTGTGGGAGGCTGACTTCCCAGACGAAGGAAGCGTCAAGAAATATTGATCCCTCCAAGATCTAGGCCTGGTTGCTGTGTCATTTTCTATTGAAAATTATTACACGACTTGCTGGTCAAAACCTCGTTTCCTAACACTCACGTATTGTGTTATATCACCTCAGTCTTCAAATTAGTAACAATAACGTTTGACAGACGGAATCATAAAGACATTTTGTCAACTCGGATTACCTTTATGTAGTCGGCTGAAAGAGAGAGAACTTATATTTGTAGTATGCGGTAACACAACTGTCAAGACGCGATGATATTCCGCGGTATACGAAAAAAAGGGGAACATTATGGTACGAATGATTATTTTTATGTAGGCTGAAACAGTGAAACTGCTGGATGTGATGACGTGAGACAATGGAGCGGACCATGCCGTACTGCCGACAACGGGCCATTTCCGTGTTGCACAGAGTTATGACCGTCAATGGTCGATATAATTACATGCAGTGATAGTGCACCCTGCGTCCCTATCACCCCACCTACATATCCATGTATCACCCATGGCCTTGCAGACCCTAATAGCCCTCATCTTTGCCTTCGCGTCTACCAGGACGAGAGAATCTGACCCAGAGAAGGGTCCGGAGACTCTCAGTGAAACTTCCAATGCAAAGAGGAACTTGGATACTCGCCCTCACAACGATGACGAGAAAGACATGCCCCAGGAAACGCACCTGGACGTGGACATTGACGTTGACGATGAGGATGGTACACCCCCAGATGAATCTGTCTCAGGCTCGCAGACCGACCCGCTCCAGTTGCTTTCTCTCGACTCTCCTGACAAACGTCCGTCATTGTTCACTCGGGTGAAGACATTCATGTTTCCGCCGTCATCGGACGACTTGTCCTACGCACCAAACTACCGGTACATTCCCCTTATAACTGGCATCGTAGTACCATTCTCGATCTTGCTCGAGATTCCAGGGCTTACCGGGCACTGGTACATCCGCACCGAGAACTATAATACCGTCCAGAATCGTGCTAATCCAGTCTTATTGGATATTGGCCTTGCATTTAGTATGACTTGTGCTGTCCTGGCTAATGTATGTATCATCTTTAGGTTTCTTGAGAAGCGGGTCATGGTAATGACAATACTATGCATCATGTTTCTGTCCATCCACGGTTTGTGCCTCGGTTTGAGCAAAGGCGTTTATTAACCTGAGGTATAGATATCATCAATGTCGTCGCTCTCACCATCTTTGGCGTGAGCCACCGATTTAACGACGGGTTTACATACGGTGAAGCCTTCTGGATGACTGTCTGCTCTACCGTCGTATCGGTCATCACCAATGTAAGCCTTATCATAGACTTCATCACCACTCCCGATTTCAAGACAAGCGGTATGTATCCCGTATTCTATTCTCTTCACTCACCGCCCTAACATGATACAGGCAGTGGTCTCACCCGCAAGCAGCGCACGCTAATGATCATGCTTATAAGCCTATTTGCCTACATCGCATTTGGCTCTTTAGTCAATTCATTCCTGCTCTCTCTGAGCTTTATCAACGCTCTTTATTTCACTGTGACGACAATCGAAACTATTGGCTTTGGCGACATCGCGCCCAATTCACCTGGGTCAAGGGTATTCATCTGCTTTTACGCTGCGTTTGGTATCGTGAATCTTGCTGTGGTGGTAGGCATGGTACAAGAGACGGTGAGAGAAGGGCTACATGTCGGTTATTTTCGTCGCCTACATGATATTCGAGAACGAAGACGTGCAGCGCGGCGACGAAGGAATGCAGAAAAGCGTTGGCATTCGGCGGTCATTTGGAGATTGCGAGATAAAGGTGCAAAGGTGTGGGTTCGAAAATGCCGTCCGACATCCAACTCTTTTTGGGCCAAAGTGAAGAGAAGGTTTTTCCGCGCTGCAGAAAAGATGCCGCATCCTTTAGATCCTTCCCGAGGAAAACGTCTCAACCTCGAGGCACTCACACATGCCGAGTTGAAGGCGGCGGCAATGGAGGCGGGCGTTCCACTTGATACACTACTTCCACCACAGTTTTACGAAGCGCAGATGCAGAACGACGACGACGACGACAATGTTGATGACCTGGAGGTAAGTGTCCCTTCTACCTTTGTTTCAATGGTACTCATTACGGGCGAAGATTGCGAGCACATACCCTGCCTTGTCTGTCCCGCATACGGTGTATGGTATGAATGTACGGCGTGGTGCGCATCGAATGCTAACACACCAGCGACTTGGCGCCATGGCAGCACTCCTAACGAGATTTGCGATTGGAGTTTCCCTGGAACACAAAGGACCCATCACACAGGCCGCTGTTGGCGGTGTTGAAAATCCCAGCGAAGACCCTGCTTTGAATAACAAACGTGGCTTGAGCGCTGGCGACGAGGGCTTAGTTGGAGGTGAACGTAACACTGAAAGCTCTACGACATCGAGCAGCGACGATATAAATGCAGAGTATGATTCGATGGTTGCGAACAAGGAGAATCACGCACTTTTCATGCGCTCGTCCTTTGCATGGATAACCTTCGTTGTATTCTGGTTGGTGAGTTTGGTTGCAAATTTCGTTTGATCTTCGCTTGTGTTTTCGCTCCCATCATCATATGTATATTGAGCGATCTGACAAACACTGTAGGTTGGCTCTGCAATATTCAGTCTGACCGAAGGCTGGTCGTATGGCTTGTCTATATATTTCTGTAAGGCTTTTAATTTCGTGTCCTCGAGACATCTGATTTTGACTTGTAACGCGATTTTTAGGTTTTGTTGCATTCACAACGATCGGGTATGGTGATCCCGCGCCCAGGACACCTGCAGGGCGATCTGTATTTGTTGTGTGGGCTCTGCTCGGCGTTGCCACAGTGACCGTATTGATTTCTGGTGCGTGCTTGTTCATTCTCTGCAACCTTTTGCTGACATTGACCTCTATTTTTTGTTTCCTTCAATTGCATGCATGTTCTTCGTCATATTCCGACATTCACATCTATATTCAATGTTTCAATATGATGTCCGATCGCAGTCGCCTCCGAGGCCTACTCTAAGCGCTACAAGGCGATGCTTCAATGCGGAGCTTTCGAGCGAGCCGTCACGGTATACCGCACTCGCACAAAAAAGATGTATATAACGAGGACCCAGTCCCTTTCTGAACCCCAGCCTCCGGATCAACCTCAAAGCCCAATCCAAATTCACCAGATTCAGGCTCAATCGTTGACCCCAGCCTCTCCAAGCGTCCGATTCGAACCTCACGCTCCTTCAGATGTCCGACTACGCACGACTTCTCTTGAGCAGGACGACGATGGCGGCGAGGGGAGCCAGCAACCACGAGACACAGAAATGAATGCACCAGATCCCAATCTACGTGCACAAGACTTGCTCGAGACACTCCCGCAGCGCGTCTTAAATGAGGTGCATTCATTCCAGGAGTACATGCGCTACCTGGGGAACAGTGACAGTGGTACGAACGCATACGTGAATGAGCAACTGAGGGCACTCCTGGACGATGTGTTTGGCGTGGCTGATGTGAAGGCGAGCGTGAAAATGGATATCTTGAAGGATAAGGATACCAGGCGGGTAAGTCGGTACTCTCTTACCATTAATTGAAGAGTTGTGAAATTGACTTTTGAACGTATCAGACGCTCATCACGTTAAGCATCGAGAGTGAGTCCCCATTTTCTTTGGTTGTATGAGGGTCATCAATTGACTGCTGGACGCAGAATCGTTGATGGAGCTTATGACTATCACGGAGGAGGCGATTGCAGCGATGAATGAGCGTGACCGTGTTGCTGCGGCCTTAGTTCAGGGGCGTGAAGATGCTGATGTTGATGAATAATGGCAAGCGCGTGGAGGTAACTATCATAATCATGCGGTATATCATCCATTCAGAACAAATGTCCTCACGCTCAGTTCCATGACAGCCTTACGACACAGTTCATCTTCACGTTGCACGGCAACGAACCATCAACACTGTCACCCTTCAGTACACTCGCTTGATTCCTAATCGACTCGGAATGGCGTCCGGTTCGACTGCACTGCGCGCATCCCGGGCCGCATTTGAGACTCGCGTCATATATGGCATGTCACGGCCTTGAGATGCTAACTGAATTTTTATAACTTCGCATGTATCATCTGCGTGTCTAATTTGCTACTCAACAGCGGTCAGAAGTCTCTTCATGCTTCTGATTCAACATCTCGACTGCTTATCAGTAGTTTATATCAGCTCGCCTATGACATTGTTGATATTGCGCCGCTGAGTATGCCTGACGTAAAACTCCGATCGAGTTCAGCCAAGTGGCCACTTAACACCATCCCCCAGAGTGTCCCATTATCTGCCTGTACCCAATTCGAGCACGAAGCTTGCTTTGGATGCACGTTCTTTTATCTTCATTAACCAGAGGTCACCGGCCCGGCCTAGGTACACTACGATACAATATGATATTCCTGGGAGAAGCCGTCGGCACATGAAACCAGCAATATTGTCATGTTGCAAGCTTCAAATCCGCTCATGGATCAACGTTCAACATCGATACCCTTCTGAATGGAATCGAGATAATCAACATCTCTTGGCACGTTGTATGTACTGCTAAGCAAGATCCTTGGTGATCGATAATTGACGACCACTATGGCATGCATAGTTCAAGATCAAGATATTAAATACCTGGTTTTCTGGGCTCTTCTGCCCAGCATAAGGAGGCCTACCAATTGGGCAAGTCAGCGAATCAGCATGATCCTCATTTGTCACTCGGGCCCGGTTGACGTGGCATACTACGTGTGATATTGTCGTATGACTCCGATCCGTAGGAATGGCAAGCTAAACCATCTGGGAGCAGGTAGAGGCGGACAACCCTTACAATATTGTGGGTTTTCAGTAAGTACTGGACTGTCGTTTCATCATAAAGCGCAATTTGAACCACTTCTAATTTGAATTGAACTTGTCCAGAGCCGTGTTCCTCTTCGGTGCCGCAGGTTGATTGACAATTCTCTAGTTGGGAATTGTGTCATGCGTAACACTCATGAGTCCCCTTTGAACGACATTCAAAGATTACTGCGCTGATCACCTACTGCTTGAATACACTATCTTTTACAGGTTGCAGCCATGGCCCATAACAACTCTTTTTTTGACCTTCGCTTCATCGGGAAGGTCTGTTGATGCGGGATCTGATATATAACCCTTGAGAGCAGCGCCACATCTAGAGATCACCTTTTGCACCCAAACTTCCAGTAATGAAGGGCATGCAATTTGCGAACATTCTAATAATTATCGCCTTCCTCATGGGCGCATTGAGGGCAGGTCAGGAATTTTTCGATAACTGTCGAATTCAATATCTAAATACAATAGCCAGCGATGACGGCGCAATCGGTGTCGAAGTGCCGACAATGATCTATGCAATATTTAGTCAGTTCACAAAGCATCATCTTTCAGATTGGATCTAATCCATTTCATCCAGGATACAATCCAAACAAAGTTGTGGCAGCTGTAGCAGGCGGGTTGTACTCCATCGCTAGCCTTTGCTTGTTCATGCGCTTATTCATGAACAAGGCATGGTGGGGACTTTGCCTCCCCATAGCCTCAACCTGTAAGTTCTCACCACCCACTTCGAAATGCATGTTGATCTTAAAACAGTCATGTCTATTGGCTTTTTCATGCGCATACCCATGGTCATGAACCCAAATTCTCTCACAATTTTCATGGTCGAACAACTCCTTACCCTATTACCGCCTGCTGCATACCTTGCCTTCAATTACATCCTTTACGGGCGTTTCATCGTGAAATGCGTGAACAGACGCTACTCTTGGATAAAGCCAGAGAAAGCTGCGCAGTACTTCATTATCAGCGATATCACGACTTTCTTCATACAAGTTTGAAGTTTGATTATTAGTCTCCTTCACACGAAACATTAATCGTGACATTGTGTAGGGTGTAGGTGGCGGTATGGAAGTGTCGACAAAAGTGACAAACGAGAAACTGGGCTCGAACATACTGCTCACCGGATTAGTCATTCAGACACTCTCATATACGTTCTTCACGATCCTAGTTGTGCATACCTGGCATGGAATCCTTCGAGACAGTTTTCTGCTCCGTCAGGAGCCATGGGGACCAATTATTTGGATCTTGATGTTTTCTTCGACAACCTACATGGTGCGTCTTTCGCCCACACTTTATCGTCCATCTCACTGATGTTGATGTTGCATCATACAGATTCGTTCTATCTATCGTGTTATCGAGATTGCTCAAGGTAAGGGCGGCTACCTCGTCACCCATGAAAGTGAGTGTTGGGAGATACTAAAATTGGGGCGCTTGGTCTGACCCTTGCCTGATAAGTCTACTTCTACCTCCTCGACTCCCTGCCACTATTGATTGGCATTTGCACATACATCATCTACTGGCCAACGAAGTACCTCAAAGGGTCGTCCAAGCCTACTAATGAAATGACGGAACAGCAATAAAGTTCTGTTATTGCCATGCCCATTTGAAATTTCAAGAACTCACCCGGGCGCGTGAACCGCAATACTCACAGGAGAAGAACCTTGGGCTGTCACTTGCGATTCAACGCACAATGTCCTTCGCTCTATATTTAGCCCGTCGGTGTTGTGGTGCAACCCTTTGCTAACATTCATTTCTATTTTTTGTTTCCTTGAATTACATGCATATTCTTCGTTATATTCTGACGCTCACATCTATATTTCAATGTCTCGATGTGACATTCGATCGCAGTGCTACAAGACGATGCTCCAACGCGACTCTTTCGAGTGAGCCGTCACGGTACACTGCACTCGCATAAAAAAGATGTGTATACCCAATTCCATGACAGCCTTACGAAATAGTTCATCTCCACGTTGCATGGCGACGAACCATCGACACCACCACCGTCACCCCTTAATGATATACTCGCTAAATTCCGGACTGGCGGTTCGACTGCCAGTGCACTGTGCGCATCCGCATCCGAGACTCACACCGACATATGGTATGTCACGTCCTCAAGATGCTCATGAAATTTTCATGAATTCGTGTGTAACATTCGCGTCTCTCTCAACAGCTGAGCGCTGTCAGGAATCTGTTTATTCTTATTCAACTCATCTTAGACTATGGCTTATTCAGCACGGTCGATTGAATTAAACCATCTGGTGCCGCTGAGTGTTACAGGCGCTGACGTAATGAGCTTCCGACCGAGTTCAGCCGAGCGGTTAATAATAATATCATACACCCACTAGCACCCCCAACTTTGAAAGCGTCTCATTATCTGCCCATACCCACCCCGAGCACGAAACTCACTTTGGATGAACGTTCTAGAGGTATCAGCCCGACCTAGATACAATACAATATTTTCTGGGAGAAGCTGTTGACATATGATACCAATATCATTATCATACATCCGCTCATGGACCAGGCCATCTGCCATCGATATCCTCCTGAATGGAATCGACAACTCTTGGCACGCTGTATCTACTGCTGTAAGTCAAGATAGTTAATAATCAATGATTGACGACAACAAAATTCAAGATATTAGATATCTGGTGTTTTGCGCTGTTGTCCATTCTAAAATCTACAACTTATCGATTTTCACTGCCCAGCACAAGGAGACCTATCAATTAGGCAAACCAGTTCAATGCTCAGCAAATCAACATGATCTTTATTTGTTACTCGGGTCATTGACGTGGTGGCATACGTGTCGTATGACTCCGATGGTAGGAACTCCAAGCTGAACCTTCTGGTATCTGTAGATGAGAAGGTAGAGGGGGCGGACAACCATTTGCGTCAGTGAATTGTCGCTTCCACAATTCGAACCACCTCTAATTTGTATTGAACTTGGTGCCGCAGGCACAGGGTTGATTGGCGATTCTCTAGTTAGGCCCATCAATCACGTGTGCGTATTGACCGGGTGAGCACGTATGCTTGACAAATGATAATTTGCTCTCCCCGTCCCATGTTGTCCGGTGGTACGTCATCAAAATACGTGTTGATATTAACCCTCATGGCTTCTTTCTCCACATGGTCATATTTTCATGATCGGACAACTCCTCACGACGTTGTGCAGGGTGTATGTGGCGGTCTGAAAATATCTACAAAAGTGGGCACGAATATACTGCTCGCTGGATTAATTGTTCAGACACTGTCTTCATGATCCTAGATGCGCATACGTGGCGTGGAATTATTCGAGACATCTTTCTGTCCCCTCAGAAGCCACGGGGGCCAACTCTTTGGATATTGATGCTTTATTCAATAAACTACACGGTATGCCTTTCGCCCACATTCATCGCCCATCTTACTGATATTGTGCGACACAGATCTATCGTGTCACCGAGAGTGCTCGATGTAATGGCGGCTACCTCGTCACCCATGGAAGTGAGTGTTGGGAGATACTGAAACTGGGGCGCCGCATGATGAGTGTACTTCTACCTCCACAACTCCCCTGCCAGGCATTTGCACATACTTACATCATCTTCTGGCGAACGAAGTATCTCGAAGGGTCGGCCAAGCCCGCTAATGAAATGATGGAACGGCAATAAAGTTCTGTTATTGCTATGCCAATTTGTTCAAGAACTCATTCGGGCGCGTGAACCGTAATACTCGCAGTAGAAGAACCTTGGACTGTCACTGCGATTCAACGCACGATGACCTTTGCTCTTACTATATTTCGGAATGTCTTGCTGGTACATAAGTGCTTCTCATCATGGTGCTATTGCAGTATTGAAAAAATAACAGGCGGAGTAACCCTGTGCCACATATACACTCGTGTTTGCTTCGTCTGAAAGCTTAATAGCTTAGTCAGCATTTACGTCATAACTTATTTCATCATGGGTGTAATGGACTATCATATGATCCTACTTTGGCCTACGAACCGCCCAGTTCATCATTATGCCACATGGCAATAAAATTCCGAATCCGATTTAAGGATACTGCGAGGTTGAAGGAGCAAAATGATAGACTCCCCAGCTGGTACTCTCACGACGCGTACTACCTCCAAGCGCGAAATTCAGGACAATCGTTGCTCACACAATGCAGTACGAGTCTGTTACAGTGGAACGGAAACGAGATTACTGCTCCAGTTCCATGACACCACCAGATTTGGCCTTTGATAAGCCTGTGGGCAGTGATCTGGAGGGCAGTCACTATCATACAGGATTTCTCAGACGTTTCACCCAGTTACTTTCTCGTTATGGAATCGAAACTCATGGGTGAGTGAGATGCCGTGTCGCTGTGATATCTGCAATGTCTAAAGCATTTCTACCTGTTACTCGGATCAGTATAGCACCGATACCAGCAGAGGAACGCCTGGAGACTCGATGGTACCAAATGTTCTTCGTGTGGTTCTCTTCCAATATGAATATCTTGACGTGCGTTTTGGGTCCTGTCTCGACTCTTGATTCCTTGCTATCTGCTGAGTCAGTTGAGATATACAGATTCAGCACTGGCACTGTCGGACCTGCATTCTTTTCCCTGGGAGTCAATGAATCTTTCATCATCATCGTTGTTGTTGATCTGGTGTAAGTGCTAATGGTTCATATGATCATCAACTTTCTGTGAATAATAACTAGGGTCTGCTTGGTACCTGCGTTCTCGTGAGCTTAACTATTATTATCTGGACATTTCTCTGGACTTATGAATATACAGTGCTGTTTTTGGTCCAAAGCTTGGCACACGATCTATGGTACAGGCAAGGTTCTCGTGGGGGTGAGTTATTTTTCTGATTGCCATTATCATTCCCTGACGGATATCAAGGTACTTCGGTGCCATCATACCGGCTGTCTTGAATGTTTTCTCTTTGGAAGGTTTCCTTATTCTCAACTGCATCATTGGTGGACAAACGCTCGCAAGCCTGTCTTCCCATCTTAATGATACTCTTGGTATTGTTATCATTGGTATCATAACTCTTGTGGTACGTCAAATCTGTTTTGTGACACATCAAAATGTCAAGCTTCACAGGTCACGTTCTGTGGATACCGCATCATTCATTGGTAGGATCACTCAGCCACGTACTATCCATATAACTCTGGTACAACTTTGATTCTAGGTACGAAAGTATCGCCTGGATCCCAAATGTGATTGCTTTTATCGCCATACTGGGTGTCGGTTATCCCCAACTACGCGACAACCAATCAGCTCCTGTCTCTGAAGTGAATATCGCTGCGGTTCTTTCTTTTTCGTCTGTCCTCGTGGCTAGTATTCTCAGCTGGTGTACCATGACCGCCGACTATGGTATATACCACAGCCCTGCTGCTTCCTCGTGAGTTTCCTCAGACCACGCACGGACTCTCTAAAACATCCTTATAGTGCAAGAATTTTTCTCTACACATATCTCGCGTTTTTAATTCCTAGTGTAAGCCCCTATGTACTGCTACCAGCATCATAATAACGTCTTGAAAAGGTGACCGCCCACACTCTTGGTGCCGCGTTCGCCGCCGCAGCTCCCAATGTGCCTGCTTGGAATGAAGGATTTAACAACAGTTCTTCCATCGGTGGCTTGTTATACAGCGTGCTGCTACCTACAGGTGCATTTGGAAAACTTCTGACCGCTCTGGTGGCTCTCAGTATACCCAGCGCTTGTGCGCCAACCATGTATTCGTTCAGCACCAGTTTCATGGCTATCGCTCCGTGGTTTGCTGCAGTGCCTAGATGGGTATATATTTTCGTCTCTGAAGGAGTGTACGTATATTCAGTATCTTGAACTCTCGTGATACTTATTATTTCTCTTGAAGTCTGATACCCGTAGCCATTGTTGGCGCCGAAAAGTTTTATACCACTTTTGTTGACATCCTGAGTACGAGTCCAAATTATCACGATATTTGTAACTGTCGCTGACTCTTCAGATGTCATCGGATACTGGTCGTCGGTATTCTCTGCGATTATTATTACCGAACATGTCCTATTTCGGCGTGCCTCGTTTTCTGAGGATGAATATCCTATCGCGACTTGGGCTTCGCGTACTCTTTTGCCTAGCAGTATTCCCGCAGTTGTGGCTTTCGTGTGCGGCTGTGGAGCCCTTGTTCCATTCATGTCGCAGGCTTGGTATGTTGGACCAGTGGCGAAGCGTGGGAGTGGAGACGTTGGGATGTACGTAGGGTTCGTGGTGGGAGCTATCACATATGCATTGGCAAGGGGTTTCGAGAAATTGTGGTACAAGAAGATGACTAGATCAGATGTGTAGCGTAGTTTTCAAGGCAAACAGCCACGTACACCTGTTCTAGGTGTCGTCAAAGAGACAATATAATTTTCGGAAAAAAGAAAAATCGAATGCTAGTTTACCATCATGGACAATGTAGTGACCTTGCCTAGACTTCGGGGAACCATGCAATCTACTCCCGGCGGTTCTTAATCAAGTCCGCTCCTCCGGAACTTTGTCCGGAACTTCGCCAGTACTCCGTAGCGCTACTCCCAATCGCTTATCAGAAGCGAAAAATTGCCAAGAGCAAGCATTGCATATGGTGATAACACGATATCTGAAGGCAAAAGTCAAAAAATGTCCAACATAGCAGTACGTCGGAGTTCTTACAATATTGTTTTATTCCAATGTTGATGATCTTTTGCAAATGTGTTTCAAAGTACGTTGTAAAATATTGTACATGCGGATAGTCAAGTCATTGATCATAATCAAATCAAAGATCATGCCGCTATTTTGATGTGCCTGTAGTATAATGGCTGGTACGATATGATGCCATCGGTATTGGCAAAGCGTCGGATCCCACTCGCTTTACTTTCGCTTGCTAACAAACATTTAATAGTACTAGGAATAGGCGCCTGGCTCATCTGCCACTCTCACTGACGCTGTTTAGCACGTCGACCAAGTCAATTGCTGTGACTCACACAATGCAGACTTACACAGTGGAGCAGAAACAGGACAGGTTCGTTGAAGTGCCATTCCAAACCCAGTGTGGCCTCTGATGAACATACGAGGCCCGAGGATGATAGCCTAAAGGACGATCGCTCTCATATAGGATTCCTCAGGCGTACTACTCAGTTACTATCTAGGTATGGAATTGAAACTCGTGGGTGAGTGATATGGCGCTGTTTTTACATTTTTGCTGATCCTTGAACCTTCGATAAGCATCGCGCCGGTGCCAGCAGAGGAACGTCTCGACACTCGGTGGTACCAGTTGTTTTTCGTTTGGTTTTCCCCTTGCATGAATATCTTATCGTGCGTTTCCATTACAGTGTTAATCCTGATGCCATTCGCTGATCCACCTAATACCTGCAGATTTAGCACTGGGACTGCTGGACCTGCATTTTTTTCCTTGGGAGTTCGTGAGTCCATAGTTATGATCGCCGTTGTTAACCTGGTGTAAGTCAGGAGTTCACGAGATATCGATACTGCAGTGATTGACCTTCAGCTAGATGTTGTTTAATGCCAGGATTCTTGTAGGTTGTCTTATTCTTCTCTGCACATTTCTGGGGGCTTCATAATGCGCTAGTGCTGTTTTTGGGCCAAAGCTTGGCATGCGAGCTATGGTACAAGCCAGGTTCTCATGGGGGTGAGTTATTTTTCCGATTACCAGTATCATTTCCTGAAGCGTATCAAGGTATTTCGGTGCTATCATACCGGCCGTTTTGAACGCCTTCTCCTTGGAAGGCTTCCTTATTCTCAACTGCATTATCGGTGGACAAACGATAGCAAGCTTGTCTTCTCAACTTGACGATACTCTTGGTATCGTCATCATCGGTATCATATCTCTTGTGGTATGTCGGAACTCCTCCTGTTGCACAAAAAAATCACAGGTTTTAAGATCACTTTCTGCGGATACCGCGTCATCCATTGGTGAGACCACTTCAACACCAATCATCCAGAATTCTGACCAAATGTTGATTCGTAGGTACCAAAGTGTCGCCTGGATCCCGAATGTAATTGCATTTATCGTCATGTTGGTTGTCGGTTATCCACATCTACGTGACAACCTATCGGCTCCCGTCCCTCAAGCAACAACTGCTAACATCATGTCTTTTGCGTCCTTTCTCGTATCAAACATTATTGGCTGGTGTACCATAATCTCTGACTATGGCGTATACCACAGCCCTGATACTTCTTCGTGAGTTTTTCTTGGCTATCGCCAGTACTCTCTTGACATTCCGATAGTGCAAGGATTTTTGTTTACACGTATCTTGGGTTCTTCGTATCTAATGTAAGCCATTTATGTCTGCATCAGTTGCATCTTGACAATTCTTTTTTCCGAAAGACGACTGGTCAAGCTCTGGGTGCTGCATTCGCAGCAGCAGCTCCGAACGTGCCTGCTTGGAATGCAGGATTTGATAACAGCTCTTCCGTCGGTGGCTTGTTTTACAGCATCTTGTTACCTACAGGTGTATTTGGAAAAATCCTGACTGCTTTGGTCGCTCTCAGCGTATCCAGCGCCTGTGCACCGACGATATATACTTTCAGCAACAGTTTCATGACTGTTGCTATGTGGTTTTCTAGGGTGCCCAGATGGGTATATATCCTCGTGTCAGAGGGAATGTGAGTGTCATTAAGTAGATACATACCTTGGCGACGCTCACGACTCTGGTTCAAGTCTCATACCAGTTGCCATTATTGGCGCCAAAAGGTTCTATGCTACCTTTGTCGACATCCTCAGTACAAGTCCCAAATATCGGTATCTATTGTTGGCGCTAACATGTTGATCTTTCAGACATTGTTGGATATTGGTCATCAATATTCGCTGCGATAATACTCACAGAACATGTGTTATTCCGACGAGCCTCATATTCTGAGGCTCAATACCCCATCACGACGTGGGCTTCGTATGCTCTCTTGCCTAGCGGTATCCCCGCGGTAGTGGCTTTCTTGTGCGCATTTGGAGCCCTTGTTCCATTCATGTCGCAAGCTTGGTATGTAGGACCAGTAGCGAAGCAGGGCAGCGGAGACGTTGGTGTGTTCGTGGGGTTCGTGGTAGGAGCTATCACCTATGCGTTGGGGAGGAGTTTCGAGAAAACACTGTACAAGAAAATGGGTAAAGGAGATTCTTGATAGTACTTGTATCAACGTACACGAGTCGTCTTCGACTATCCCTCAACGCTGAAAATTACAAGAGACAAGTGATTTTTTCCAACTTTGAGGCCTTGATGCTTCCGGTTCGATGTCGATGGCATATATTTGACCATATATTTGCCCCACACTCGATCATGCAACCACGCATGACGCGACGGCGGAGACAGCTGCCACTACAAATTTTTGAGCTACTTGTAAGTACAGCAAAATCATCGGTATGATGGGAGTTCTATCGGGAAGAGAGTCATCGCAAAATGTGGTATCTCCGCACCGATATAGAATACCATATTGATAGCACTCCCCACTGGCAACTTCCAGCATCCGAGTCAATATCACGACCTCTGCCACTCACGTTCGCTGTCTTGGTCAAATAGTCACATTCAGTGCTGATAGAGTCATGCGTAGGGCGCTGGTATAGGAAGAAAACGAGGTGTGGGCACGAAGTTGCGAACTCTCGAGACGCTCGATGGAGTACTAATCCTCCATCATGATTTTGGTATCTACTTGGGAGGTCTGGCGCAAGACGGTCATCAGTAGCTGTAGAAATGATGTATCAGTCCTTGTAGCACAGGTACAACAAGCTTGGTTGGCATTCACACCATGAGGTAGTAACTGGTAAAAGATGCGGCACAAGCATTACGTAATTTAAACGCTACACAAGCCATCACTGGCAAAACAACTTGGCTTGGTTTGGTGTCCAACAAGGCTTGACATCTAGACCTGCACCGCCAGCCGTGTCTATAGAATATCAGCGTATACCATATTCCTTGCCCCGTTTAGTTTTCCGATCCAAGTGCTGCTGCAGCTACTTATGGGGTACAGCTTTCCCTGCGATGGAGGATGCGCTATTGATGTCGCTACTCTTGTCTTTGCGATAGCCAGTCATCATGGAGTTGCCATGGCTCTCACGCCTGATATATGTAAGTTATATTTCGAGGCGTAGAATAGCTTGTTGTCAATTTCTGATCTCATAAATAGTATAGGCCGTGGCGAGATGGTTTCACGTGGCCTTGTCATAGCAGTTGTAATTGGACCTCGGAGATGGCATTGGCTGGCTCCGGCTCTCGTATCACCTCCGAGTGCGGAATCCGACTTGAGTGGTTTAGGCTGGTTGATTCAGAATCAAAGTACGCCAAGTTTTTATGAATGATCGTTCCAGTATTGCTCACTCATTGAAGCTTGGCTTGATGAACACCCGGAAAACGGTGCCACTCATGTTTAGCTGAAAGTCCGTCAAGCCGCAAGCGGAATTAGAGTGGGTTATGGGGGGCGGCCGTCCATCGTATTTCTCAAGGCGAACAACCACCGCAGACCCGCGTGTCCAGAGGAAGCTGAGAGTGGGCGCCTTGGACTAGCACAAACCCTGCGAGCCTAATTATGGCAAAGACGTTTGTTCGGTGAGACCGTGAGTCCTAATTTACTTTGCTCATAGTCTTTTTTTAACCCATTTTGCATTAGCCACCGACCCGTGTGATTGCCTTTGACCCGGCCACACGACTCGATCGAGCATAACAAATTTCTCGACGATCAACTGACTGACAAAGTTCGGCTTCTTCCTCTGCTCTCGACTCGTTGCTTTTCGGGATTTGCGCCTTGGAGAGGATAAATATGTACTCCTGCCCTCTCGAAGGAGGAGCTGAGTTTTCTGTACTGACCGCGACGGCTTCTTGCTGTCACACGTTACTTTTTTGCGTACGCATGGGGATCTTCGATCCTGACGTTCCCCACACCCAGAATGAAAATAATGTTTCCGGTTTGCATCAATCGGCTGTGGGGATTAAAGCTAACCCGCTCCACATGATTCATATGACGATCGACGCTGTCTTGAAAGTTTCTGGAAAGCGGTACCGACGATGCATGTCCCGCACGTGGACGACCGTGCTGTGGCGTTGGGAGTCTTTTGCAATCTTGGCGAGGCACCTCGAGCTATCAAGTCAAGACGAGCGTTCGTCGTCGATGCAAGTACAAATTACCGTTTTGCTACATAGGGTATACAAAAGAATCGCTAGCCAGCCCATAATTATGTGAGTAGTTACATATGGTATATTGTACTGGAAGTGCTCGAACCATGATAATTGTCACCTGTGCCCCTAATTTGACCGTCTCCTGTGTACTTGTCTTCCCCTTTGAAATCTGATCATGTTGCTCGCATCAATCATCCTTCGAAGTTGAGCCATAAGGTCCTTTGCTAGGAAGACGGTGCCGTTGTCTTCCTCGTAGCGTATGCGGTCTTCGTCAAGAAGTTCGAGAACACGAATGTCCTCGGGGGAAACGCGCAGGTCATGGGAATACCGAAAGATGGACACGAATTCGTGTCGAAAAACGATCATCCCTAAAGATGTCTCTGATTGGAGTGGGTGCACTATGTAGATTATAGACGATCGTATCAAGCTCGGATCTGAATGGTGGACGACTCACATTGGACCAGACATATATCGCCCTTTACGCGTGCGAAGGCGAAGCGTGGATGTGTTTCAAGATGTACTTGTTTCAACATGGAGGGGGTAGCAAATGTTATTGAAGATGGCGGCTGCCGAATGTGCGCATCGGCATTGTATGTGAGGGCAGCGGTGGTCATGCCGGACAATGGACAATGGGAATGTGAATGGACGGGAGGTGCGAGCAAAGGACGCAGCAAAGAAAGGGAGGAACACATGGGTTGGAGCGGTGAACAATAACCTTTATAGACACGCGAGGAAAATACGGTTTGTGGCTAGTACATGCTCCGACAATGAGGAAATAAACTTAAAGCGGTGAAAGGTTTCAAAACAGAGAAAGCCCTCTTTATGATCGGAGTCCTATTTATGGAAGCCGCAAGGCCAGAAGCAAACACCAGCACGGGACTGACCTATATATAGATAGCTCGAGTTCGCCCGGACCGTGATTGATAAGCCTGTAAAATTTACTTTTGTCTCGAGGATACAAAATTGATGGCCGAGTGTAGTTTCAGATTCGAGTCGCAACCCACCGTCTCGCGTCGGGTACCCAGGAGGAGCATACGCAAGTTTACATTAATATGACGTCAGAGTAGAAATTTTCAGGAATGGAAGATATTCCAATTTCAAATTGTAGATTATCCCGTGACCAAGGAAAAGAAGCAACAGTCTGGGAGATATACCTTGAATATTCGGGTGTGACGACAAGATATGCACTCCGAACAAGGCAGGCCGCCTACCATGGAGCACCCATGTCCGACGGTCACGGGAGACGTTGTGCTTGGTCAGGGGGCGGTCTAGATCATACTCCACTGCAATCATCACTCGATCCAGCTTAACCCTGATCATGCGGGCAGAGGCTATTAATATTAATCATCGACGCATACTATCAGTAGGAGTCATCCTTGGAAGCTATAGAGACACCAGACATGGTTCATCACAGTATGTCAGATCGACAAAGCGGACAACTTGACGAATGGCTGCTTTTGAACCACTGAAAGCCAATTTAGATCGTTACGAGGGTCGATCGAGCGTCTGGTACTCACTTTGTACAAGCAACTCGCATGGAAACGGTTCTTGCAGGTCTTGCAGGGCTTTTGTGGAAGGCTGCTGTCCATGACGCTGATGATCCTGTTCCAAAGTAAGAATCAATACGATCATACAACTGAGACTTGCGTACGAGTAACAGATCGCACACTCCACTTGACCAGCGAAATGAAGGGTCACGTTCTTCGTGAATACAGTTAGGCCGTCGACAATCCGACCATTCTGTGCACGACTCTCGTTAAACAGACCATCATTCATCATTGCCATGTCGCTTACCTGTTGCCAAACAATTTGTTGTACCCCCAGCACCCAAGCCCTCCATCTATCTTCAGATACCCCGACCATCTTCGTATCACGGATCTCAAGTCGGTGCAATGGCCAGTCGCTTGGCAATCTCAGAGACAATTCTAGCACTTGATCATCGACTGTGTAGGAGGCCGTGACCTCTCCAGCGCTCGGTGACACTTTGATAACGAGATTCTCCGTTGTGTGCAGCTCTGACGATGGATCAACCTGCCGCACTTGCGCAAGCTCGGCTCTGATAATGCCTGGTGAGAAGTACGAAGCAGTGTAGTCCACCACGCGCGATAATAGCTGTCTGTCCGAACAGTCTGAGATCCAGCCTCGGATTAATGCTGGGACCGTCAGAAGCGCTCGATGATAGATATGAGCGGCCAGGAGTCGTATGCTAAGGATACTCTCGGGCTCGAAGTCTGAAAAAAGTTAATTCGAAGACATGACGCAGGATAGAACCACTGACGGTCAATGAAAAAGTCATCGACTGCCCAAATATCGAGTTTGAACGCCTTCTTCTTTCCACTGAAGAGATTGAGAATATCGAAAACGTTAGGTATGAAGAAATCCCCGATAATACCAAGGCTCCTCATTCGATTAAAGTACTGCGACCGAACTTTGATAGACTGGAGTGTGCGTCAGCTAAAAATAGTTTGAAGCCTAAAACCAGTACTCACAGCATCGATGAATAGATCAAACACGATCATCCATGCTAGTAGGTAACCAGAAACTGTGTGTAGTTCAGACAAATCGATCTCGACATCGTCTGATTCAGAATCATGGAATCCCTCTGCCAAAGTCAAATTCGATTGCAGAATGGCAAGAAGTTCAACAGGTATTTCAGCGCTGACGCTGTCTTCCGTGTCAACAGCAGATTCGATGACGAAATATTCGGTCCGCTTGCGAGCTGCTTTGTGCAAAAGGCTGTACCCCATCCGCTGAACTTCGTAGGAAGGATCAGTGAGGAGGTGACACATCTAGACATCAAGTATCAGTACAGGCACTCGAAACCCATTCAAAAATATGACTTCGGGCAGTGTTTTCTCGTTTATCAGTGCATCAGGCAACCCTTGGATGACTGCAAGTGCCAGTTCCCTGCACAGAGAACGTGGTTCAGAACGATCGGTATTATCTGTGGCAACTTCAGCGTCATGCTCCATTACTCTGAGTTGCGACTGACCAAGTTTCGTGGATACCAAGTTCTTGACAAGCGTTAGAATAGGTTCTTTCCTCCCATCCCAACTTGCACGCAGTGGCTTGTTGGTCAGGACCAGGTCTTGAATAGTAAGGATGAGACGGAGCGATCTCCCTAGCATCGTCAGCGTTGCACTATCGGCAAAAGAACAATTCTAGATGTAACTTAGCCACAAGTATGGCTACGAGTTGTTATAACAAGCTGACATACCTCTAAGTTGTTCTCGACCACATCAAAGATGAACTCCCAATGGTTCCCAGCAATGTTCTGCAAAATCGGGGACAAATGCATGAACAAAAGTGGCATCATGCTCTCCACATCTTCGTCGATATCGTCGTCGGAAGAAACCCAAGCTTGACAGGTCTTCACGACATTGACAGCGCGATGCTGTGGCAAGAACACCACATCGGACTCAGAATCAGGGGCTGTTGCTGCAAGACGACGAAGGAGGACGACTCCCGTCGTGTTTGCTCTGCTCGCAGGTACTCCAAGGAGATCCGAGGCAATCTCGTTGCGGTAACGATCCATTCTCGATGGCTCTGGAGCAAATTCAGTGATGCTGGAAAGAATGGTCACGGTGGTTTGGGGCGCTATAGACGTATTGTTATGCGAACATCGATCACGACATGATCTATGTGACGCACCTGACTTTTCTAGCCTACGTGCCAGATTCAACCATTGGTCAGAATCTGTTTTGCTAGCACTCGCGAATAGATGCTTCAACACCGAGCGCAATACTAGTGAATCTCTGATAGTATCCTCACGTTTGGCGTGATTGACGACGTCCACGACAAAAGACGCCAAAGCATCCGATGACGGCGTGGCACAATTAGATATGCAAGCGTTGACAACCTGACTGTGAAGGCCGTCGTCGCCTGTAGATAGGAGGTAAGTAGATAGTTGGTGAACCTTCGCCAACAGTCTGCGCAGTTCTGACCGCGATACATCTGGTCCAAACAATCCACTCGGAGTTGCGGGGACGCGTAGAGCATCGTTTGCGTATTGTCCAAGTATAAGTATGTGCCGCAGTGCCCACATATTCTCCTTAGCGATGCTCCGGTTGTCGCTCAGGTACGCCAGAAGAGCAGACGTTACCCTGATGTATGATGAATAGCTTCTTGGATCGAATTCCAGACCAGAGATAGTTGAATCCTCAAACTCCGAGATAGCCGGGATGATGGACTCGATGAATGCAAGACTAGGGTCTGGTGGATCAGATGGAAGCGAGTTAATCATTGCGTTGAATTCGCCTGCTGTAGGGAAGACATCTGCAAGCGGGATGATATCAATGCCTTTCGGCTTATGACCTGAAAGTGTTAGAATATCTTCTGGTCTACAAAAACAATTCAGAAGCGCGGCGGGGCAAGGTGGGCTGCACAAACCGCGTGTAGGTAGAGCAATCTTGAAGAAGCTCTTTCAATTTCTCTTTAATTATTCCGCTCAGAGCGCTTTGTAGTCCGTCGTCTCCCTTCGAAACCCAGAGATTCCAAACCCCTCGTGCGGTATCGATTATATGTGTTTCCAATGTGGAGAATGTTACTGGTAGAAGATATCCTACGATGAAAACATCTGGGAGAATAGATACCAGTGAGTCACTGGTAAGCTTATGATTCTTGCTGAGCATGATATGCGTGAACTCTATAGCAGTGTCCAGCGCAGTGAACGGCGCATCTGCTGTGTACAGAATATCGCCTATAGTGGATGATAACGACGATACAAGCGTATCGAATAAGATATCTTGCCCGTTCTCCGAGAGGAAAAAGTCTATTGAACAGTCAAATAAGAATACCAAGACCAAAGGAGGACTCACTTGGTACTTGGATGAGCCTCTTTATCACATCGCTGCGAGAAGTCGTGACATTTCCGTTTAGCACCTCGATAAACAGGTGTTCTATGACGCCATCTAACTCGCCATCTTCGGGCCGTAAATATTTGGGACATATATCGGCGTCAATCACGTCCAGTAGTACTGATAACAAGTCGATCTGTTGGGAAACATCGACCAGTAACACATGCCATAGCTCCACACAAAGATCCTCGTCATTCCGACCAGACATGAACGCAGAGATCGCCTGAGGAGAAACTTGCAGAATGCGAAGCGCGTTGTTGATAAACATGTTGTCCATTCTCTGCCAACAGTCAAGAACTGTACTTTTACAAAGGAAAGAAGGGTTACACACCATAGCAAAGTCGGTGTGCTGGAATAGATGAGGACCAAACGTCTCTATTAGCGTGATCACCACGCCAATGTTCTTCGAAACTTCAGCACTGGTCGTATCAGAAGCAAGTACCGTCTCGCACTTCCCAACCGTTTCCTGCACATATTTGCTTATGAGAGTGCGTGTAAACTCTGCAGGAAGGTCTGTCGCTTCGAAGATGTCCACGAACGTCCGAAGCACCGTAGGTGTAAGAGAGGGAGACTGGTCCTCTTGAGAAAGGATCGCACTCGAGACGGTATCCCAGGCGGTGGTGAAAAGATCTGTGAAGGAAACGCGTCTTAGATCAAAATGGTGGTAGACAGAATACACCTACCCGTATTCAAGCGATGCAGAGATAGTAACGAACTAGCTATCAACTTCCCCACATCATTCTCGTCAGTTCTTAGGCGCCTTGCTTTGAGCTCTTGCCAAATGCGTGTAAATTGAGATTTGACAAGTTCATCTGCCGCGTCTTGTGAACGTGTGTTATTTGGCGCCAGGCCATCTGAGAAAGACCCAGATAACACTCTATGGTCATGGGATCCACCCAATAGTCTTCTCGAGAAGAACACCAAACATTCCAGGAGAGACGAAAGGAATGCGGCAGAAGGCACCTTTCTCTCTAAAGAATTCAGGGCATGGCCGTCGATTGCTGCCCAGAACGAAGTGAAGAAATCGTCGAGGGGCATCCCCGTCCTAGAAGACGCTGCGATGACCTGATAGACGGATTACTAATCATAACATGTTGCAGCAAGGAACATACAGAGGAAGGAATGGTCGATAAAACAACGAGGACCGTCGGATACCCATCGATGGGTGATCCAGCACATCCAAGTTCAAGGAATTGAAGAAAGTCCCGGTATGCCTCAGAAGAATGTTCCTTGCGAGTGGAAGATGTTTTATTCTCAGACTCCTCGTTATCCGAGTCCGAATCATCACCATCCTCGTGTTTATCTGGTTCATATGCCCCTTCAAGAATCCACGCGTTTGGGAATTCTGTAGAGCCAAAAAGTTAGGAACGTTTGATGATTAGGTTATTAAAATCGGGTTGCCTTTGAGGAAAATTAAGACTGGCTGGAACAAAGCATTTCTAACTCCTGAGTCCGTCTCGACCCATGCAGAACGAAGTAAAACAACGCTCAGGATAGGAATAAATGGCCCAATAGCGCCTGTATATTTCTTAGCGCCTTGAACAAAAGAAACAATTGACAGATCACCTCTGTAACGTTGTAGCAGCAGTGATAATAATGCCCACGTGGCCTGCCGTACTTGAGGTTGCCCGTGCCCAAGACCATGGATTTCAGGGTCCGGAATCCAAGGCGCATGCTCACCGCAGTACAGCGACGTCCAAAACAGTGGGTTAGACAGCAAGCCAGATAGATCATCTAGAGACATAATCTTCGAGGCAAGGCGAGCATCTATAGAACTATAAGAACTATGAGCATTGCATTGACACGACTTACCAAAGAGCCAGCGGAAAGCGCTTAGTGCACCAAAACGAAGTCGAGCATTCCTATCAAGGTCGTTCTCTTCATCTGCCTTGTTGGATTCTAGTTCTTCCCTAGAGGCCGCTGGAATGAATCTTCCGCCGGGTTTTTTTATGCCTGGAGTGGGAGCCACAACTGGTGCAGGGGGATTGAGGTAATTATGAACTCCTGGAGGATCCAAAAGAGTTCTTTGAAGGAATTCCATTATAGAAATCAGCATTTCCGTGTTTACTAGTGTTCCTCCGTCTGTGCCTGGAGAGGTGATGCTAGACCAGGACTTCTGTCCCTGCAGAGATACCTGACGATCGACGTCGTGGGCGAGCATGCACCATGTACCCATAAGAGCCTCAATTTGCTCAGATGTTGCAGTTTCTCTCAAAAAGAAGGTAGCGGCATCCCGGACAGCAGGGATCCGTAGATATGAGAAATGGAGTGCAGCAGCCAAGAGGCGGATCCGGCGGACAGAATGTACAAAAAATACAGGAGCCCTATGGAACTAGATACAGTCAACGTCGAAATATGGATCATGATTGCCAAACGACACACCCAAACTGGAAGCATCGTGACAAGTGCATCGCATTCTACGCTCTCATCCCCCTTCCTTGGACTTTCATCGATCCATTTTGATTGAAGCTCTTCCAAAGCCCGTCCCTTCGTGACAGGATCCTTCTTTCCCAAGGATCGAAGAATGATAACTAGTTCCGGCGGAAGTCTATGTATAAGGCCAAGAGTATCCAATGGATCTGGCTGCGGTGGTGCTGGCTTAAAAGGAGGGATGTAAACCTTCTTCCGGGGTTCCTTTTTCTGACCTTTCTGTTTCTTCTGCTTCGCAACCACAGGGACTTCCGGAGGGGTGCACCTACAGCTGCCTTTCGAGCATTCTTCTTGCGCGTACCCGAAGTTGCTGAGGATTTTGTGTTCTTCGGCATCTTATTTACAAGTTAATAAGAGCTTCAGGTAGTGCGCACCGCCGAGCAATTTGCGATGACTAAGTAATGTGAGTGGCTGAGGGTATGTGACTAGTGACTAGTGGTTGTTTATACTTGTTGAATCCTAAAGCCTTTGATTTCCTTTTTAAAAAAATAGCTGGTTCTTAAAAACTTCCTTCCTTACCATTAATTCGTCACATCGTGATCTACCTCATTTTCGAGGCTTATAACTCGTATATGACGTGCAGTCTGCTCGCTCGAGCAACGACAGCCTCAAGTAGAGCATGCTTTCGCTCACAACTCCTTCAGAGCCAAGGCCATGGGTTTGCGACATTGAGAGGAAAACGCGCAGGTATGGTCATGCAATTTCTAGCCAGATGCAGCTGCAATAACCGAGATTTCTCAGGCATTTTAATTCCTCATGTTTGTTCACGGAAGTATGAATCTACTGCAACAGCGTCAGCAGCCGCTCCTCCTGTCGTTCTGCAAGAGAATATCGCAAATGCTCCAGCACCCACAGGTATCCCTGCGGGTAACCTTCCTCTCGAAGAACCATCATGGGAATCGATGAAGCAAATGATATCCTATAAGACACTCAGTGCTATCACTGACAATCCTTATCGATTCAAAACTATGACCCCCGTCCAAGCTGCAGTTGCAAAGCTCCTCCCAGAGCTTGCTCTACCTCCTGATTCAACATCTAACGACGCTCCGACACGGTCACGAGATCTTTTGGTCAAGGCAAAAACTGGTACCGGGAAGACTTTTGCGTTCCTAATTCCAGCTATCGAGGCTCGCGTTAATGCCATCCACGCTCGGGGTAAGCAAGCGGTTCGCGATGCAGGCCTTGTTTCAGACAAGCATCTAGAGGCACAAGCTCGGAGACAATTCACCAGGGAGCATGTCGGCACCCTTATCATCAGCCCTACCCGCGAGCTCGCTACACAGATTGCCAACACTGCTATCAAGCTGACCGCGCATCACAAGGACTTTGAGGTTAGACTATTTTTTGGCGGAGCGAGTAAGCGAATCCAGATGCGCGACTTCATGAAAGGGCGGAGGGATATTGTCGTAGCTACCCCCGGGCGACTTCGTGATTTGCTGCAGTCGGAGCCTGAGGTAGCGAATGGTATTAGCAAATGTAAAATGGTATGCCACCCTATGAGTTCAGTATGATCCCCTTGCTTACCTATTTGTGGCTAGGTGATATTCGATGAGGCAGACATGCTTCTCGATATGGGCTTCCGGGATGACATCGATGCAATTATGAGTTATTTGCCACCTACACCTGAGAGGCAGACATTCCTCTTTTCAGCAACACTCTCTCGGAACGTTCGCCAGGTCGCACAGACAGTTCTTGCCCAGGACCATAAATTCATTGACGTAGCGCATGAAAGTGAATCCCCAGTTCACGCACACGTCCCCCAATACCACACCGTCCTCCCCAGCCCATCTCAACAGATCCCCCACCTTCTTCGTCTCCTTGCACATGACCAGCTTTCAAACCCGGGCAAGAGTAAAGTTATATTATTCCTCCCCACTACACGCATGACACAGCTTTTCGCGACACTCACTCGCGAGCTTTCAAAAGTAGTACTGCCTGCTGGCCAGTACACCAAGGTGTACGAGATTCATTCTAAGCGCGCACAGGACTCACGCATAGCCGCCTCTGATGCTTTCCGCGCTGACAAGTCTGGAGCGTCAATTCTCGTCACGTCCGACGTGTCTGCACGAGGTGTGGACTATCCAGGGGTAACGCGAGTCATTCAGCTGGGTATCCCCGCTGCCACGGAACAGTACATTCATCGTGTCGGACGTACTGGTCGCCAGGGTTCCACAGTTGGACGTGGGGATTTAGTTCTCCTGCCTTGGGAGATTGGCTTTTTAAGCTGGCAGCTCAACGAAGTTCCGCTAAAGCCAGTCACATCAGATGAGCTCGCGCGCCAGGTTCAGGATCTCGCAGCTCACTATGACGCTGACCCTCAAGAGGCATTCAAGAGTGTAACAATTAGGACACATGATCTCAAGGGTCGACCAATGCGGAACACACCCAGGGCGTACGACGCGCCGCTTTCATCACGCCTTTCCTCGGAAGAAATGCACAACAGCATCGCGGCGATACTAGAACATATCGACGAAGAAGCTGTCAAGGAGACTTTTGCTTCTCTCCTTGGCTATTATATCCCTAAGTCGCCTGAGTTGCGAGTTCAGAAGGGCAACATATTGACTGGATGTAAAAATTGGGCAACGGAAGCATGTGGTTTACCTGCACCTCCGCATGTCAGCGACGGCTTCCTGCAGAAGATGGGCCTCAACGACGGACGCACGAAGCACTTTGGCAAATCGTACCGGGATCCTAGGCCTTCAGCCAGACCTGTAAATTCATGGGAAGGAAGGGGCAAGCAGAACCGGTCCTTCGAGAACCCCAGAGGAAACTTCCGTCGGGATGAGCGGTTGGATGAAAATGACCCTTCTGGCGACGTTGACGAGTATCGTGGTGCACGTTATGGAAGGGAGAAACCCAAACCACGTAGAGAGTGGAGTGACACTTCTGGCAGTACTGAAGAGTACCGCGGTTCACGCTATGGGAGGGAGACCAGACCACAGAGAGAGAGAAGTGACCCTTCTGGCAGTACTGACGAGTACCGCGGTTCACGCTATGGCAGGGAGACCAGACCACAGAGAGAGTGGTCGAATAATGCTCCACGCCGCGAGAACAGCTCACGCGGGTTTGCCAATCGGTAATGGATTCACGACCAATACTAATTTAGATCGCATACAATGCACCACTCGACTTTCGTTATTAGCCTACAGTCACGCTTATTAATATCATCCAGAGTATTTGAAATGGCATTGATTCCACATATTATTTATGAGTGGTATGTGTGCCATGCTCGCTAGCCTTTTAGTCAGTTGGTGGTGTCATGGTACCGACACCATTGGCAATCGGATGTTCTTGCGTACTTGTCCTCAACGCCTCTTCACTAACCATCGAATGTTCGGGGTGAGGTGGGCGGAAGGATTTTAGTTGTTCCTGGATCTGTTCTTCGAGATCAGATTGTCCACAAGACGCTGCAATGAAGCCTAGGAAGGGTGGTGAAGGGTTGAGTGGTCTAGAGCACAGTTCGGGATGGGCTTGTAGACCCATGAAAAATGGATGATCTGCAATGATCAATCGTAACAGCCTTCAGATCGATTGCGCATATGACCATACCTTTGAGTTCAAGGATCTGCATTCTCTCCCCCTTTTCGTCCTTGCCCACGAATGTAAGACCGCTCTCCTGTAGACGCTGCACCTGTTCCGGGTTGACCTCGTATCGGTGTCGATGCCTTTCCCACATTTTTTCATTGCCGCCGTATAACTTGCGAGCCTTGGACCAAGCCTCAAATTCACGGTCAAATACAGTGGGTCGAAGACCCAGGCGCATTGTTCCACCCATATGAGTGCGTGAGATCTCAGGCATGAAGATAATAAAAGCATTTTGTGTATCGGGAACGAGCTCAGCCGAATGAGCATCTATGGAAGATAAGAGAAGCAATGGCTAACAAGAAAATAGAGCGAACCTGGTATTTCGAGCACGCTACGTGCCCATTCTACCACAGCCATCTGGAAGCCGAGGCAGATACCAAGGAAAGGGATTTTCTGCTCTCGTGCCCATTTGATGGCAAGAATCATACCCTCCGTGCCGCGCTTTCCGAACCCGCCAGGAACCAGAATACCGCTGTCCTTATTTGAGAACCAGACGATCTCCTGATCAGATATACGGCCGCCACTTACCCAGCACCAACAACTGCTCGCCACGCATCGTGGTATTTAGCAGGATCAGATTCCTGCGTTGAAGACTCCAGGTCCGATGACTCGACCCACTATGCAACATCACTGTGAGTCGTTTATTCTCGGGTACCAACACAACCAACCTGAATAGTGAGTTTCCTGCGAACGCGGAATGCAGAATGTTCGAGGGCTTTTATGACAGACATGTACGAGTCTTTCAGATCGGTGTACTTCCCAACAAGGACGATTTTGACTTCGTCGAAGAGGCGTTCTTGCCTGGACAATGAGAGATGAGAAACGATGATAGGGGAAGAAAAATAACAGTACCCTTTTGTTACGGCTCTCCACTTCATTTCCAAGGACAGCCCTTTGGAAACCCACTCTTCTGTGATGTTCAAACTTGCGAGATTGAGCCGCTTACGGAGATACTCGATAATTCGTTGCGACTGTAAGAGCAAGGGGACGTGGTAGACAGACGAGACATCATGAACGCCTATCACCTGCTCCGACGCAACGTGACAGAACATGGAAATTTTGTCCTTGGTAGAGGATTCAAGGGGTTGGCGCCCCAATAACCGGCACGCAATCTCCAGACAACGTCAGGTATGCCATTTGAAAAGGATACATCACTTACTAGGTCGGGCAGCAGACCGAGCCCGCGCAATGCATGAACAGTAGTCTGAGTTGGCTTTGTCTTCTGCTCGCCATGCATGTCGGGAACAAGTGAAACATGAATCAATGCGAAATTATCGTGTCCAACGCGAAACTGGAACTGGCGCATTGCCTCTATAAACGGCGCCGACTCGATATCTCCGACAGTGCCGCCAAGCTACAGAAAGTCAATATCACGGCGGAAAGTGTTGCATGTTACTTTTCACCTCCACAATACAAATATCAGGTTCCTCTCCTGATTCATCCACCGGTATCTTTGAAACACGCTGTATCCAATCTTGAATCGCGTTCGTTACGTGCGGCACAATCTAACCGCCGAGGATTAAGAGCAGTGAGGTACGCAACAATTGTCATGGACGTACTTGCACCGTTTTTCCAAGGTACTCCCCTCTCCGCTATTCAGAACAATAAACTCCTGTCAAAAAGCGAGAGAGAAGACAACTCACTTCCTTCTCAATAACTTCACGATATATTTTGCCCGTAGTAATGTTATTGTCTTTGGATAGTGTAACGTCGAGGTATCTCTCATAATTCCCCAGGTCTAGATCCACCTCGCCACCATCATTCAAAACGTAGACTTCGCCTGATGGGCGAATCTTAGACGGTTGTTGAGGAAACGTCGCACTCAAATCTCACCATGTTCTGTCGGTCGCATAGTACCAGCATCTATATTCATATAAGGATCTATCTTGATAGCTGTGACCTTGAGGCCTGCAGTTTTTAGGAGTAGGCCTGTTGAGGAGGCTGGGGGTGATAATAAACAACCAGGTACAGCGTCAAAAGCGCTGTGTCGCACCGATAACACCCTTCCCGATCCCACTAACAACACCTCCGGAAACAAGGATATATTTTGTCATCGCTGCAACAATCGAGAAGGTGGCAAGCAGATGAAGAGCTCGCAAAAGATGACGAGCAGAACGCGTCAAAATTTTGGAGACCGTGATCAACAAATAAGGAAAGTGACGGAAACATGAGCACTGCCACTATCTTATCACTAAGCTAACGAACGTGCGAGAGATAATTACGACGTCGACATTATAGACCACTAAGAATTGAATCCAGTGCTTACATCAGTCAAAGGACAGAGGAAAGTTGATTGCGAGGAAAGAACGAAAAGAAAACAAACGAGTGTGTACGTACTTAAGTAGTAAAATGAAGTTTTCACCAAGTGAGGAGTAACCAACAGGTCACTAGTCACTGCCAGTTGACACGTGCGCACGCTGCTGGAAAGACATACCAATCATGTCTTCTCCTGCATCGGAGCTATCCACAACCTTAGTGTGGTATTGTCGAACGCCAAGGATGAGGCGTGGTCCGAGCACAAACAGCTGCATAACTGAAAGAATTTGACGAAGGCCATAGTAAATCTGAGGTCCCATGGCAAGTGAGTTCTGTAAAGTGATGAATTCAGGTCACCAAACGTCAGCGACAGAAGGGCGTACTAAGTCTGGAGACAAAAACCCGAGGTCGAGACAGGAAACAGCAACAAAGCTAGCATGTACACTTCAGCAAAAAAGGTTGACTAGATTCAAATTACGAGCGCACCTGGCAAAGTAAACCACGTGAGTTCTCATTAACACTATAAAACTGTCCCTAACGGCCCATCCTGTCGAGGGTCGTTGCAGTTCACGGAAGTGTTTTACAACAATCCAGACTGCAAGACACAGCGCAAGAACTTCCCATAGAGTGGAGAGTATCCAAGTTATGAGAAGAAGAATGAGGGCGTTTGCCTCCGGGTCATAGCAATAGCATTGATAGGTACCGGAGAAAACAAGCTCCTCTGGTGTTCGTTTGATCAGCACAAGTCTTTCAACCGTAATTAAAGCTTACCCCCTACAGTATACTTGTTTAGGATTCCAGTCATTACTCCACAGGCGACTGTGACTGCTGTGAAGAATACAATGAGAAAGATAAGCATCTTTCTTGATTGTTGATACATGGCATATAGTCGAGTGATCATAATGGCTTGCATGATGTATCAGTCAAGACGATATCATTGAAGTACCATAGCGGAGTAGCTTACCGCCTAGCATGGCATTTGTGATAACACTCATCCAATTTAGTGTGTAGTATATAGCATTGCCTGAAAATCCAAGTCAGTGACGCGTGCTGGAAGATGACTTAGCATTCCAGGAAAAACCTCACAGCTGTCGCAGTCAGTGTGTTGCGCCGACGAGTTTGTTGATAATCTCACTCACCCCTAAAAATAGTATTGCAGTTAGTGGGATGGAACTGGAAGCGCAAATGCGTTAGAATACATACTTCATCTGTTAACGAGACTGTCGGAAGAAATTCTATACGTCGCTGGTCAGAGGAAATACACACGGTGTATGTGAGGAGACATACGCAGCATGTTGATGCTAATTGTGAGTAATGGCTTATTAGCACAGCGAAAACTTATTAACCTTGCAAACCTACACAACGTATACTATTCCAACGTAGCGCAACTAGAATATTTTGAAATTAGCATGTCTTACCAACTGCGCCGCTTGCAATATAAGCTACGCACACCGATGTATAGAACCGTAATGAGGGACCAGTGATGCCTCTGCTGCGAATTAATTGTGTCCTTCTGGTATAGGACTCTGCTCACCCAGACCAGTTCATACTGCAATAATCATTCTTAGTGGGTTGGATTCCTCGTTAATGGCGTCAATTTACCTCTTTTCCGATTGTCAATGCTGAAATGATCATAAGGATATCAAAGTGGTTCCTTAACACTACCTTACTTACCGCAATCGTATATCACCGCAGCGGAGGAGGCAACTGTTAAACCACAACTAAGACTCATGAGTGACAACATCCGACTGGTTGTCCACGAACCTATATAATAACTGATATTGATATTGAAATTGATCTGCGGCCACCAATAGGGATCGTTTGAGACTGCGGTCATATTTGAAGGATGGTGGGAGTCACTAGCGTGAGTCGGGGCACTGAGTGGCAAACTTGGTAAAATATCATGATAATGGAATTCGTGTTAGATATAAGTATCACCGCCCATCTCCCCACTGCTAAAAAAAGGCACCATGGAGGTGAAACGTTCTTAGTTGACCGTTACCATCGCGGTGTGATATCAAGGACAACGGGGCAATCTCCTGGAGGCTGGAAAGCCCCTAGTCCGACTCGATCAAATCAAGGTAGAATTTGGGCGAGGTTGATCGTCACAAAGTAGTATCTTTACAAGTGGAACGCTTAAACACCGCAAATATTGAACGGGTGACTGATTGATTGTGATGTATGAAACTTGTTTCCAACGCGAAGGTGTCCTTGTATCACTGGCAGTTGCGGTATTTTATCAGTAAAATCATACAACCACCGTAACTGATCTAACACAGATCAAGGAGCGATCATGATGCAGTCTTCGGGAACAAAAGTCTACCGTCTGAATAATTCTTGAGGAGGCGTAGTATCTCTCTCCACTTTCAGTGGCCGTGTGACAGCATCATGACCAACTCTCCTGAAAAAAGTCACGTTCTGTTGGCAGAGAAAGTCAAATGGGTGCCTCACCTATCCCAATCAACCACCCCTACCAATGCGTTCTGGAAGTTCCTCTTCGCATGTACCTGTCGCGTCGTGCACACTTCCTCACTCCCCGTTACAATGTCATCAAGACAAAAATATCCCCGTAATGGAGTCCCCGACATCCACGAAGTGTAAGAATACTGTAAGTCTGTGCAAATTCTGCGATTGACAAGGTTTCTCTGATCCCACTAAAACTTTCGACCCGAGTAGTATTCACGTGATGCATATTATTGACGTGATCCCGTCCGGACCTAACGGTCTAGGCTATGTTCATTTCGTTTTTGTGTTTGATTTTATCCGTTGTGACAAGCGTTCGTATGTGCTGCACTGCCTGTATGGTCTGTGCGTTTTCATTTCTTAGCGGCATGGCAGTGTCTCGTTTTCAAACTCCTGCCTACTGATACCTATCGTGGAGTTTGGGTTTTTGGCCTGGCGGACGACGAGCAGGGACGCTTATCGCCTTTTTCTAACTTCTCTAGTCTTCTTTCCAGGTGAGTTTTTTTATGTAGTAGTTCATATCTCCTCTATCTGACTTCACCTGTCGTCTTGTCAGAATTTAGTTTCGCGTCTCACCATTCTCACCTCTTCGAATAGTGGGGTGGAGTCCCAAAGTCGTAGTTCACGCAGCACGCTGTATTACGTCCCCTCCGTCCCCTCGTTGTGGCTACTGTGTATTTCTATATCGAAATTTATTTTCATAGGGTTTCCGGTCCTCTAGCCTGGGACCGCTTTTTCGCCAGTACTCCTTAGCGGCTCGTGCAAGCCCATTAGAGTCTCAGGTGTGTTTTGAACCATTTGTAATGTTTAGAATTCTGCTGAGTCCGAAACACACTTTCACGTCAAAATACCAACTTAACATTTATGGCAAAGGTTTTGGTCGACGCAGGCCGCATTTCTCGAGTAGTGATGTACACCTCAAATGCTGCGTCTCAAAATCCCTACTATGTCCCAGTGCTTACCGCTGTATAAAGCTCCTTTGTATTCAAATAATATTGAAGGAGGCTCTGGCACGCTGTGACCCCCTTGTCTTATAGGTACGATACTCATGTGTTATCGCCTATAATTACCGTCGTTAAGAATACCTCACTGCAATCACTTTTGGAACTTTGCGACATAGCACCTGTTGCTTTGATACCATCAATATCCCTGGATCCATATTCCTCTAGGTCGAACCCTACAATAATACCAAGAATACTTGAAAGATCGCACTATCATAGCACGGATCTCGAATAGTTCGTCGGTCTTTCTTTGCGTGAGTCACTGATGTAAGTTCCTGTTCATAGTTGTGATGAAAGCTCGGTCATCGCGAGATAAGTACGAAGCTTACCAGGGCGTACTGGCACGGGATCAGGGAGTAATTCACCTCGCATGAGGTATGTTATTCTTCCTTATCGGCGTGTGAAGCGTTCATGTTGCGATCCATTGGCTCCTGAGAAAATGATTGCACCAAGTACAGCTATCCTGTGCCTTCGGCATTCATACTCGACATCTATTTACATTTCTCAAAAGGTCCGCAACTCTGCTGAGAGCATGCCGACCATGACCCTCACTGGGCAAGCTTGCCAATCTCCCCAAACGTGACACCTGCTATTCAAACAAAACTTACCTGGGCCATTAGTGATAGTTTCTCCTGCACTGAATGACAATCAACGACTTTCTATGATAAACAAAACGGGGTGCGCATCATTTGTGGGTGCTGACAGAGGCCGGATATCTGATGTCACTTCAGAATTCATGCTGGGTCATTTACTTCAATCAATCAGATATCATGCCCTCAAGTCTCACTTTAGCAATGTAAGCGCATGTTCATCAGGTTCCCCTGCTCGCTCACTCACATCCTCTGATAGTATGACCCTAGTTTCGAGCGATCCCAGCTGGTGGCCACTTATCAATGCAGAACTTATTTCCAGCTATTTTGTAGGTTCGTGGAGAGCCAGTCGCACGATGACCGTGATGACTCAATTAACTTTTCGCAGTTGTCGCTTGTGCTATGGCAATATACGATTGGGGTGAGCAACATCAAGTATGGAAATAGAAATATTCAGTGACATCATGGGGTTTCTAGGACTCACGTTCGGACAAGAGGTAGGTTGACACCATCAGCAGGAGCAGTCATCTCGCTGAGAATGGTCTTACAGGTGGAACTGGTCTGGGTGAGCGGACTCCCAAATCAAAAGACTGATATGAAGATCCCACAACTAATTCGCGGCAGAGGCAACACTGGTCCATGATGACCGTTCTGTATCTTGCTGTATGTGTCCTGTGTTTTCAAGCGTGGTTAGCAAGCTGTACCCATGTGATTATATCCCAGGCACGGTATGGTGGAATAGGATTTGTTGTGTAAGTTTCGAAGCTTAATCCATTGATGTTGTGCTCATTATTCAACAATCAGGATCAACATTTTATGTATGTCTCCTCGTATAGACTCCTTTTCTTCTTGTGATGAACGACATACAGTCGATGTTCCAACAATTCCAACAACAGATGCAGTGAGTATTTCCCACCGATGCCTTCCATTCCCGTCCAAAAATTGAACTACCATGTAGGGGTGAGTGAGATTCTTGAACAACTCGTTAGTTCAACTTCAACCTAATGACTCCCACAGCTGTGAGTTTGTTTCGAGCCTGTGATCCTCCGAAGCTGATGACCGATATTGCTGGATTTCAGGCCGTATCATGTTCAACGCAATTAATTGGACAAGTGATGTTGTAGATATAATACTGGGTGGTGAGCTAAATATCTCCGTGATATTGACTCAACTGAAATATCATGCAAGCCATCATGATCACTCGGTTGTATGCTATGTATCAGCGATCCAGAAAGATGCTGGTATTTCTTGTTGTCGTCTTTCTGGCTATTAGAATCGCCATTGTAGTGGTGATCGTATTACAAATAAGGCAGGTTACAGGGGGTAAGCCCTACATGTGTATGAAATATTCAAGTGCACCATGCTCACCGATAAATACCAGAGGAATTCATTCTCTCCGGCACCTATCAGTGCATATTTGACTATTCGGGATATCTCCAATTTCTGGCTTCCGTGACTTGGATACTCGGCGCTGTATGGGAAGTTCTTGCGCTGTGTCTCGCAGTCTGGATTGCTGTAAAGCACTTCCGTGAACTGCGAATACACTCAACAAGGAGTATTGTTACAGACTGTTTTACGGTTTTAATACAAACTCACGCAAGTTACTTTGCGAGGTGAGCTCACAATTTAATTGCGGCTGTCTTTTCCGCTCACATTCTGCACGTACCAGCTTTCTTGCTATAGCTTGCTTTCATATCGGTTCATTTTCTTTGGCGATCTTAGCGGTATGCCCATCTGTCACCAACCTCTATGTGCGCCCACGATTCATCGATTCTATAGGACGTGTATTCCTTGGACGCTCAGATATATGCTGGTTTGGCTCAAATCTTCCAAGTGGTGCAGCTGTCTGTGCTTGGACCACGCCTCATCCTTGGTGTTCGAGAATATCACGCTAAACTCGTGGCCGACTCCGATGCAACAACCGCTATGACTTCAATTGCTTTCCAGGAGCGCGTTCATGTAGAAACCAGTAGTACCGTGTAGTACGGGACATGTTCGATATGATTTACAATCGGCGGGTATTAGTCTGCAGATTGCAGGAGTTTGTTTGTATTTAAGGATGTTGATTCGACCAGCTTACAACTGATTGTTACGACACATTGGACAGATCGACCTGAGAAGGCATCTCCCATCCCAGAATCGCCCCAATCAGATTCTGTGCCGCACGAGTTGCCATTTCTAGTCGAGTTTCTAGTGTAGCGCTTGCAATATGAGGCACTATCACACATCTACATAGCAAATATCAGTACAGCTAAGAACATCAAATCAGGTAAAGCTGGCACTGACCTCGGCTCCTTAACAAGAGGATGATCAATCGTGACATTGGGTTCCCCTTCGACGACATCCAATCCAGCTCCCCAGATCCATCCTTCTCTCAAAGCCTTCGCCAGAGCATCTGAATCAACCAACGTTCCGCGACTCGCGTTCACGAGAATGCTGGTCTTTTTCATCTTTCTAAGCAGTGTCTCATTCACAACATGATACGTTTCGCCCCCTCCAGGAGCAAGCACAAAGAGAACGTCACTTTCCCGCGAAAGTTCATCGAGGTCTACCTTCGAGACTGCTTGAAGTTTGTGTTGTTTTGCGAGCGCAGCATCCCGAGCGTGGTTTGGAAGTGATGACGGGTTTGAGAAATACAAGCAGTGTGTGATTCCGAACGGCACCAGGCGCGCTAGCGTCGCTTTGTGCGATTCGTCCAAAACCAAGAAAACCGATTTTTCTTGTGGGGGATGACGTCGTAGTACTGAGTTGTGGTCCGCACAAGCCAAAAGGAGCCCACGAGAAATTTGCCCACTGACATTGATAATGATTCAGCACAAAAGATCTCACAAAGAACACAAATCACTGACCTGGCCCCTTTGCACAAGGTCTACACCGGCGCCTCCGTTTCGGCCAGCCATGAGAGCGAGCATGACCGACAGATCAGCAACTACGTGTCACGAAGATAAGCGGCGATTTAGAGTGTTTGTTCAATGCCCTGTCCCACCTGCGTCTGTCAGGACATCAGGAGTATATCCCACTTTCAAACCACGTTGTGCTGCTTGCTTGAGGTCGATGTGGTCTGCGGGTTGAGGTTAAATCAAGTGCTGGCAAGTTCAAAATACCACACGCACCATACCCAACGGACATGGTGGATACCACCTTCAAAGATGGCCCAGCTAGCAGACACATGCCGGTCAAAACTTAGCTAAAGGTACTATGTGTTGCATACACACCCTTGTCCAGAAGCTCTGCATCAACCTAAGCAAGTCATCATCAGCGGATGCAGTGTCTTTAAACATCAAACAATGACCATACTTTGTCCGCGAGCATGACAATCACACCTGTCGCACCAGATATATTTTCCATCAACCATGACCGTTCACAGGCACTGTCCTGCGGCCAGACAACCAACTACAACTGTAGTAAGCCCCTCGTTCGAGTTCCTATACCAATCGAATAGTAACTCACATCTAGTTCTGGTCTTGCCTCAAGAATGGACATGACATTGGGTCCAAGGTTGCGACATACAACAACTTTGAATCGTTGACTGTGTAGATGAGATGCGACAGACATCAGTCGCTGGGTGGGCACAGAGGGAGCAACGATTGACCCTGACTCGGATGAAGACATTTTAGCCTGTTGCTGGTCTCCGTGACTACTACTGAAGCCTCTAGGTAAGTGGTCGAAAGAGAAATGTTTAAATCTGATCGGGCCACAATGAGAAGTATGAGCGTGTATCAACACTTCAACTCGGTCCGCGCGGCTCGCCGTGTGACATCACCTGGTTCATTCATGGGAAAGGAAGGGCATCGTGATGTGGAAAATAGCAGAGGAGCATCAATAGCCTGAGCACTACATACAAATGACCTATTCAGTAATCGCGTTCTCGCCCATATTGACATCAGCATCCTGGGTATCTTCCGACTGCTCGACCCCAATGCTCCCGGCAGTCCTCCAAACATTACCAATGGTCGCTTTCCATAGTCGCACACGACCATCATTCCCAGCAGAAGACAGAACGGTTCTGGGAGAATGCGTATCAACTATGCAGCCCACGATATCTGTAGACAAAAACAAACCCAGTGATGTTCCACTCAACACGGCCAACCGCCGATCTGCGCGCATCCAATCAGAAACAAAGCCATAGGGGAGTGCGTATCGCACGTACTTGTGGTGATCGAAATCTGCTACTACAGTTGCAGACCATTTAGGATCGCCCCCTTCTCCTTCGACATCAGGTTCTTCCTCCGCAGGCTTGACTCGCCATATCCTAACATGTCCATCACGACCTCCAGTAGCTATAAGGTGATATGATCGCCCACACGAAGGCGCCCACGCCACCGACGTGATCGCAAATGGTGTTGGAGTGTCTCCGTCGCTCGCAAGTGAAGTTCCTGCCTCAGCAGGCAACCCCGCCGGCGAAGGAGAAGGGTCTAAAGTAAGGAGAGTCGTCGGTCGACGAGAGGGAGATAATTGTATAATCTGTTCAGAGTGAGCAATACCACCAAAACAATTTGGCGTGACAATTACTTTGATAACGCCAGATATCCCACAGCCAGCCGCGATGATCTCCCCCCAATATCTATCTTTACACCATGATATGCACCACCCTCCATCTGCCTCTCGATTCCCCACTCCGGGTCGTCCCTGAGTGGTGGGATTTTGCGATTGTTGCAGGGCTTGAGCGACTAGGGTTGCAGATGCACCCTCAAGAGTTGCACTCGTTTGAGTTGGTGTCGCAAACGCTACAGAGTACGACGACGACAGTGATACAGATGGGAGTGTTGAGACATCGACCTCTTCGGAAAGCTGCCATGTGACTAGCGATGATTGTTCCAAGCACTCGTAGATGCGAATGTGATTATCGGAAGAGACACTTGCCTTGCAGAAGCTCTCATAAACCTCCAAATGAGACGAACGACTGACGTACCAACTTCAACCCAAAATGGTGAGGGGCAAATTCGACTGCGCGGACAGTACCTCTCGCATCAAGCAATACAGCCCTTTCCACCCATCTTGAAGAACCACATGAAGTAGGGTGAGGAGATCCGGTACCAGCACCATTCGTTTGGGAATCAGCTGTCGATGCAAAGCTAGTTTGCTCCCAAATCTTCACCGTACGGTCGAAAGAGGCAGATGCGAGTATAGTCCCAAATTCAGGGTGAGCCCAGCTTAGTTTTGAGACGGTAGCATCGTGAGCCTGGCATTAATTGGTTGATAAGCGCAAACACGCGTCTTCCAATATGCTCGCCTTCCAGTCATCTTCAACGTTCCAATTTCCATTACTCTCGTCTACTTGCCAAACTTTGATTCTTTGACATCAGAGTAAGTCAATTGTAGAAACAGGTGTATGTATCAGGGGAATAACATACCTCTGATCGAGACTGCAGGTAGCCAAACGAAGCCCATAAAAATCATAAGCTACGTCTGTCAAAAGATCATTATGCGCGCTTTGGATGAGACCAGTTTGTATCATGTTTTCCAAGTTTGCTCGGAAAAACAAAGTGGGACAAAGAGTTTTGGATTACGTGCTGAGATAGTAGTAATTTGTATGTGGTCAATATGTGGTTTGTTCTTTCTTGCAAGGGTCAGCTGCAAAGCCTTTAGAATTAAATAACAACAAACAAACGTAAGTTGAATGTCAAGACCAATTGGAGAAAATTTTCTACTAGTGCCACATGCGAGCGATGATGATTTTGTATTAATCATGCCATGCAAGGTTTCAGTGCAAACGTTCATCATGTCTCGAACTTCATACTATCATCGACATTGGTGTCTGTGGTTATAGTAATAGATGCGAGGTAGCAGCAGAGTCACACATTCGATGTCTTATTCCTTTCCAGGATCGACGTCCAACTCCTAGTAAAGAGCACTCAGGCCCACTTAGCGGTGTTTCTCTCCCGGATAACCCACAAATTCTTCCTTGCCAAACGCTGCAGTGAAGTTACTGCTCGTAGAAGGCTGTTACATCCAGATACAACAATTGCCTCGCCAGGTTTATACTATGTCGTTGTATATGACATAGGCCACCACGAGGATTTTGACACCAGCCTCAAGAATAGCAGAGATGACCTCGCCCATACCATGCACCCAGCATGGGTTCAGGGTTATGTCCTTAACCAATTACATCACAACCGTTGACGCTGATACGATCTTAATACGGTGATCTGAATACTGTCGAGGTATTTCAGGGGGCCTGTTATGAACCGAGAAGGAGTCAGCCTAAGCAACATCACTCATCAGGGCGGGAAGAGTCGAAAGAGGACCCAGTTAAACGGTGGCGCACGGAACCAGATGCCACCTGCGACTCATGAGGCTACGAGAAATTTGCCCATGTTCTCATCAATCAAAGTTCAACGCTTCTTGGGGAGGATTTTGTCACAATCCAGTAAGACATGCCGGCCCTCCGAATCTACGTATATGTTGACTGGTACGTCTTCTTTGATACTTGACAATATACAAGCCAATTTACTTATAAAGTATATTGGACAGTCGGACTCATTCGCGGCCGTGCACCAAGCCTGCCACAAGCTATGTGTAATGCACAAGCTCCTGCGGCCCCTTTCCCTCACTACCAACGAGCGTGGTCAACGTTCGAGTTCAGCCAACACACACGGCGCCTACTTCCCTGTTGCCCCTTAGTTTAAACCAGAACCTCCATCTCCCGGGGGACAAATGTACAGATACTGTCGAGCATTATGGGATATCGCCCATTACAGAGGGTGTTTCACATCTTGTACACGCTCTTGTTTGCTCTCCGACGTCTCAAGGATCAACCTTCTGGAAGACCTCGGAAGACTGAGCTCACCTTCATATTTCCGATGTCACTTCTTATCAGCCAAACGGGTAGGGAGGAGCAAAATTCTGTCATCTCCATCGCATCCTGACTATTCATTATGGTTCATAACTCTATCAACGTATTCATCGTTCGTGTCTGTGCGAGGGTCTACCTGTGGAATACTATCTGAAAGCTCTGACGGCTGTCGCAGTAAAGAAAGGAGCGGAAGAGATTTATCGTCAAGGCTACAAGAAAGAGGAACTGGCGACGAAGATCATTGAATTCATCCTCGAGAATTGCTTGTGTGCGTCCCTTGTCTCGTTGTGAATTTGGAAGTTAAAGTTTACCAACGGCCTGCAGCAAAGGACTTGGCAGAGAAGTAGATGATGCTCGAGCCAAGTTTACGATTTCTCGATGCATTCTCCCGTGCTATGCGCTCGTGTAGTGTACGATAGCACGCTAGCTTCAACTTCCGAGCGGCGTAATAGACTGGTGTTTCGTTGTTTCTGATGCTCTTCTCCATGCTATATTCTATACTTGGCACTCCATCTTCGACTACTGAGCGCCCGATATTATGCCGGATTTTAACACACGTTTTTCGGATCTCATCATATCGCGTTCTGTTTGGTGTTGCCCTTATGCTCGACAAATGATCACTGTTTCATTCTTATTTTCAATCGTGAGAATTTGAGAACTGGCTCGGGATGCTTCAATGCTGAAGCGGACGGGCACAACAGCTAACAACATTGTTGGTGCTCGTCGGGACAGCACGCAGCTTCAGTGGGGAGTAAGTCGTGTACATGAAAGTACGGGAGACCGCAGTAAGATACCAGACCGAAAACCAAGATGACAGGAAACGTCGCGAATGTAACGAGCTCCCCAATAAAGAACTATAAGTGCGGCACCAAAGTAACCCATGACACCGCCTTGTAAGCGTCAGGAGGAAGATTGCGTAAAGTGGTGAACATAAGTACCAAGAGAACAGCACGAGCTGTGATGTACAATATGGCAAATGCAGAACAAATCACACCCCAGATGACATGCTTTGCTGAGTCGGGTATGTGCCGTACTGAATTGATTATTTCCCGAACTAAGTAGGCACTCAGACAAAGCCAGGGAGTGCAAGTTATAGCGACGGCACTTATGCGCCATAGCATCTGTTCCTGATACGTGGTGAACGCAAAAAACCAAGCCATACAATGGATGCCACCAAATATGGTCGCCATATGCAATGCGGCTTGCTGAAGAACCATCCTGTCCGAGACATTGAGTTTGATGCTACCATCAAACGTCGGAACTTGGAGCTTTCGAGATGTAGGAATGCCAGCCCAGCCTATCAGTTCTATAATTGGGCGAAGGACTCGAGGCAAGAACCGAAACTGAGCGAATTCGTTTGTGTCACTGACACTAAGGCAGACATAATCAATAGCGGTATAATTGTTGAGACGCATACATACTCAATGTAGTCCTTTAGCTCTGACTCGGTCAACTTCCAGTGCACTGGATGTGGACATTCCACGTTGAGAGGCTTGTACCACCATACAGCGTAAGTGAGGAAATTGAGAACCGCAAAAGCGAGTGTTCCCACTTCGAGCTGGGTGATTTCGAGACGATAGATGGCGCGGGTGATGAGTTGCACAACAAACCAGGCCACCTGAAGGATGACTAATCCTTTCGATATCGCATTGCCTTTGCTCCTGTCGTTGATCTCGTCTGCCGTTAGGGTAGGGGCATCGATACACTTTTGACGTATGAGTTTGCGAATGTGCTCAGGCTGTAGTACACAATAGGGCTTCCCATTCACATAAAGCATGAAACCACCCATCAGCGCAAAGAAGCTGTGCGTCTGAGTCCATGTAAATTCTAAAGATGCACATGAGCTAATGTTAAGGTGAGCGCGAATCGGGCTTACCTTCTGGGTCAGGCTCGAATTGCTCTGACCTAATCCATCTTGCAACCCACCTCACGGGAGCACAGAGGGAATGCCAAAGAGACGCCAGCACAGAAAGAAAACCTGCAACAAACAGGCGATAGAGGCGACCTGTAGCCTTCTGCCAGAGGAAAAAGAATTGAAGGAAGGGATGTCCAGTTCCGAGTGCTTTAACAGGCACCTTTTCTAACGACGTATATAATGAGTTGTGAGATGCTGAGTTTCCAAAAGAACAACTCACCTTCAGACTCTGAATAAACCTTGGGATACCCTGATTTCTTGAAATGTTCAAACTGTTTTGTAACTTCTTGAGCGCTGAACCACTGGCGCATAGCCCATATGACGATCAGTTCCGGAGCGATTAGTGCCAACATCATCGTGCCAAGTTGTCGCCATAAGATATAAGGGTAGCCTCTGCCCTTAGGACTCGGGATATTGGGGTGTATGGCACTATAAACGCATGCAAAAAGAGTGAGAACGGAGCTGGAGACGATGGTCCACATGCTTCTGGTTGTGAATGATGGGGCTTGAAAACTGCCGTCAGTAGTAGTGTTTGTTGTATTTGTTGTAGGTGCAGCTTGGATCACTCCAAGGAGGACGCAGAAAAGTATCAAGCGCATCGTTGGATGTTACTTTGGGGTGTATCACAATATGCATCCTATTCACTATTTGTATTTACTGGCGGGCGTTAGTACGACAAGGGTAGACTGCGGAGAATATGCTGGTCTTATCTCTCGAGCGTTCACGCGCTAAAGTGAGCAGGCGCGGAGCTGTCATCTCCTAACCCTGAAGCCGCATGTCAGCCTCGATGTAGACATGTGGTGTCGCAAGTTAGTAATACTTTCAATAGTAAGGTTCAAAGAAGCGCACGCATGTGACCTGACTTGGTAGAATTTAATCATGGAATGGCGAGTGGCGAGACAGTGGAGCTCGATCATGACTAAAATTGAAACAATCTAAGTGCGGCAAAGTTGTCAGTAGGACTGAAGCGCCAACTTGAAAAAGAAAATTGCGGATATAGCCTGAGGTGACAGATGGAAGCATTCCAAGCTAGGTCAAATCAGAATCCTGTGCGCATCTGAACGAACCAGCATGCAAGTTTCCAATAGAAAGCAGATCTGGACCTGACTAGAGCATTCCAGAGTTCAGACTCCAGACATTTTTTGTTCCTCCCCTCCTCGTACCTTGCCTTCGGCATTCGTCGTCTCTAGATGGACCTTTCGGTTTCCAACACTGAACAGTGACTGACCCGTATCCACCGGCAGAATTTAACCAGCATACAGAATGGCGAGACAGTGGCCCAGGAGGTGCGGCGAAGTCGTCAAAAGGAAGGTGCCGAAATGATGACTAAATTAAAAGATAGAAGCTTTCCAAGGTAGGTTAGTAGCATCAGAACCCAGGCTGTGCCATCTGAACGAACAGTCACTTCAGCGCTTCATGCGGATCTCCTGCAACTTGCATGTATCAAGCAGCCCGGCCGGCGCTGATATATGATGTTCGCATCCTAGAGTTATTACTCGTTTTGCCCCTGCCATCCACTTCCTCCTTACCCTTACTTCCATTAACTTAGAGGAAAATGTCAGAAGATACTCCTACCGTTGTCGCTTCCTCTGATCCTCTCCACATTTCCAGTAAGAATTTCCAGCTTACCATGTAATCCACCCCTTGGACATATTCTTCTTCCTAGGTATTGCCTTCCGCCTTGATGATGCTTCAAAGAAGAAGATCGATTCTGCCGAGTTGAAGCTTGATTCACAGCTACAGAAAATCCACCACAGTTCGGAACAAGACAAAAACCTCAGTGCAAAGTTCGATCCCGCCATGTGAGCCTCATTTATTTTTGTAGAAACTCGTTTCAGAACATCGTAACACAGTACCGTGACCACTGAGCAGGTTTCCTTGTCTGTACACTGTTACCATACTATTATGGGCGTCCTTCCGCGGAAGACCACCACGAACTTTTCATTAAACAGAAAAGATATTTTGGCCCAAACAGTGGATCCCAACGGACAACGAGGTGAATCAATTCGCCTCCAGCTGTATCTCATCAAATTTATAACTTGACACCGTAGAGTATAGCACGTCTAAGCGGAATATGGCAGTCATCATTACTACAACATCGTCAGTATATTAGTCTCTTATTGCGGAAGAAAACTGAACATATCGACCATGATTGTTTATTTCAGACAGCTGCAGTCGACTAGCAGTGATATTCTAAAGATTTGCCCGAGATTCCGGCTACTGGTAATAGGGAATGTCTGTTTCTGTCATTGTCTTCAAGTATAGATGTCTCACGCATCCACTTCGTAGACCGGCGTCGGAAAGTCAACACTGATTCACCAGGCATTCAAAGTAAAAGAAGTAGTTGAGTCAATGAATTAGTTGCACGCGGGGACAGTTGCTGACGTTCACCTGTCTTTTACAGCATGCCGCTGAATACGAGCGTGGTGAAGCGGATATCCATAAGGAATACACTGCGCCAGAAAATGAACGATTTGTCGTCCACGATAGTCTGGGGTTTGAAGCTGGCAGTAGCAAAAATCTTGCGATGGCAAAAGACTTCATTAACAGCCGACGCAGCATGCCACTGAAGGACCAAGTCCACGCGGTCTGGTACGACTTTCTACTGATTTCCGCTATCGCTCTGCCATATTAACACTTCTGGAAGGCTTTGCATCTCGATACCTCTTTCCAATGAAGCGTTGCTCGAGAATGGAGTAGAGGAATTCCTCAAATTGAGGAAGGAAATACTAGGGGATAGTGCGCAACGTTTCCATTTCGTTCTCTCATAACCTCATATTTTAAATCTAGTTCCAATCATCGTTGTCTTTACTAAGTATGATGCTCTTGTCGACAAATTGGAGTACGACGCCAGTAAATCAGACGACTATGATGAAGCCGCGCTCGAATCGCTTAAAGTTAACAAATTGGATGAACTGTGTATCCAGCCGCTTAAGGAAGTAGCCGGGAGTAACATCCTGCACACAACGGTTTCTAGTAATGGGGGGTTTTACTTCTCTTGTTTCCGATGCTGACACACCATTATAGCGGAGGAAGAGCACGAGAGCACCGTAAGACAACTGATCGATCTTACAACCACGAACGTCGAAACATTTGTCGCCTCAGAAGCAGCATTGGTCATGATGATAGCCCAGGGTGCGGATATTGGTCTTAAAGTTAAGGCATCAATTGCGTACGACCACTGTTAATTTGGTAACGCCTTAATTTCACACTTTTATTCTCCACAGTATCGGCAAGAAAAGTTAGTCTTGTCATCGTCTTCGGCGCCTTGTTGACTTCCGAATTTCTAGGATATTGGAGAGGTCTCGTTGCGAGCGTGAACTTCATAGGCTTTACCATGTTGGAATGCTTGTCTGTGATTCACAAGGACATCATTGACGTTTGGAACTTCAATGACCCTTACCGTGTAAGATGCATATTGAATTTTAGTCACTGGGTGCTGACATGTTTCTGCGAAGTACTTGGCCAGTGACCAGTTCAAAGGACTGATACTAAATCATCTAGACAAGGCCGACGACGAACCGACGCCAAAAGATTTAGACAACTTGGAGGACGACGAACTGATGGACAAGGCAGACCTTCCACACACAGCACAGGCTTTGTAAGTCATTGGTTGTCGTACTCCGAGACATTTCAATTTACAGAAGCTTTAGCAGCGAATTCAGCCTCGCGACAATCACAGCGGTTTTGACATTGTTGGCTGGCGTGTTGCCACCAATTGCCGCAGTGGTGGCCTTGGTTGAATGGGCTCGTGATGCCTATAAAGATGCGTAAGTGAATGCATATTGTCTCCATCTGAAACGTAGTTTATGAGGTGACCGATCTAGAAATATTGTCTCGCAGAGAATTATGACGTATATCGTGGATTTAACATGTGTCATGCAGATCTTGTTCCTGCTAGTGCCAACAGGGCCTATTTCTCGTCATGTCATCAAAATTGCCATCAAAGCTTATGAGGGAACTTACAAAAACCAAATCCACTTAGCAATCCAATCTCACTGCGTGTCTGCCATTCGTAGAGGAGAGGATGATGCGCTTGAGAAGATCGTTAAATTGATCGAGGATCATTCTATCAAGGCTGAAGAAGTTCGGGGCCTGAGGGCGCGGATTGGACCCGTGGATTTGAAAGCAGACGAAGAGTGGTAGACGATGCGGCCTGCATACATGACAGTGGTCAATAATTATGATTTCTACAAGCGTACCTTGCTTACTATGTGTATAAGTATATCATGATGTACATGCTTGCGTTTACTTATGTCTGACCCAAGGTTTGAGCTTGAGCAATCACGTGTTCTTAGAGTTCTGCAATAGGCGGTGGCGGGTACATTGGCGGGATTAATTGCCATGGTCGTTCGTAATATTGGGTAGGTTTCAAACTCCACCGGGAGTGTTGTTCGTAAAAACAGAATGGGACAAATACTTTTGAATTGCGCGTGGAGGCAAGAGCGATTATATCATATGGTTGTTCTTCCTTGTGGCAGTGAAGGACTCCCTGACTCGGAAAGGTTGTACAAAGCCTTTAGAATTAAATAATAGCAAACAAACGTTTACAGTTCAGCCGGACCGTCATCATAACCGTGACTGTGACACGGTCTGTAAACTTTCAAGGACCAATCTGCATACGGGCGATTATCGGGCAATGATTTTTTTTATCAATTGTGCAAAATCTCGGCGCAAATTCCACGTCTCGAATATATACTCATACCATGGTGCCCGTGGTTACATGGTAAATGCGAGGTGACACAGCCCACTCGCACATTCGATGTCTTATTCCTCGGGTCCTCTCATTCATGGCGTCCGACTCATCAATATCTAGCTTCGTCCGGTTCATCGACCATGTCGTTGTAGATGATATAGGCCACTGGCACGAGGATTTCGACACTGGAAGAGAGCAGCAGAAATGATCACCCAGCATTCAACGCCATGTCCCGCAATTCTGTCAAAGTTTTTCAAATGGCTCGATCCAAGCCATACAGTCACGCATATATTTCAAAATATCGAGTCTTCGACGCCCACCGTGAGTTGTTATACTTATAGCATTCTTGCCAATGCATGTAATTTTGTACGTTCGAGGTGCAGGGTCATTCATCACTTACCTCACGACCGTCAACAACTATATGATCTCATTATTACTAGGGAGTTTTCTGTGATCCGAGAAGGAGCAGGACTAACTCATCGCAGTAGGCACCAGGGAGTCGAAGGAGGGCGGTGGGTGCACAAAAGCGGCAACTCTGGAGGTTTGTCCGTCCTGCTCGTGATTCAGCATTTGGGGCGGATTTATCATAATCAAGATGGACACCAGCCCACCGAATCTACGTGTATAATGACCGGTACGTTTTCTTTCACACTACAATATATGCGCTAAGTTATAAAGTATGATGGACAGTCGGACTCATCCACAGACGTGTACTAAACCTGCCCCACGCTATCTATGAATACACGAGCTCCCGCGGCCCACTACATCAGCCAACATGCACGGGAGTCATTGCTGTCTCCCCTTCGTTCAGACCCTGTCGAGCATTATGAGATGTCACTCATTCTAGAAGGTGTCTCATATCTTGTACATGCTCTTGTTTGCTCTCGCACACGTCTCAAGGACGAATCTTCCGGAAGACCTCGGAAGATCAAGCTCACCTCCATGTACAGAGATTTCCGATGTCACTGCTTTTCATCCAAACGGGTAGGGAAGAGCGAAATTCTGTCATTTCCGTCGTAGTCTGATCATTCATTATAGTTCATATCTCTATTTTCATTGTTCGGCATCGTTTGTTATGTAATCCTTGTGCTTTTATCGAACGATTGAACAGTGGCAACCTCGTGTCTGTGCGAGGGTATGATTAGTTGTCTGATGCAGGGAGATAGATAAGAGATAGGCGCCGTGTGTGGCTGTTGTGTCATAGGTCATGGAGTCCTTCCTTCGTGTTCTTCGCTATCTCGCCACGACCTTGTTCTGTACCACAGGATAGCCTTCACGACTAATCAAACCATCTCTACTTCAAGAGGCACATCAAGGTCTCCCAATGGCAACTATCGATGCCCAAGACCTCCGAGAAAGAATTGGGCGTTTTCGAGTTCTTACCATGGGGAGAAGAAACGCAGGCAAAACAACCATCCTTCAGAAGGTCTGTAACACCACGGATGAGCCAGAAATTTACGATATCAAAGGAAAAAAGGTGCGGGTGATCATTTGTGTTATGTACTCGTCGATCGTTGATCAAATATGTGTAGCTCGATGCTGATATCGTGAAATCCTCGATCAAGGTAGTGCATCATTTGCCCTGTGGGAATACATCCGCTGATGTATATGCTCAGCGTGGAAATCACGATATCACGAACCAAATGGTCTTCAAAAGCAATCCCAATTTCGTCTTTCATGACTCGTGTGGTTTCGAAGCGGGCTCTGAAAAGGAATTCGAGGTCATGATGAAATTTGTCTCAGAACGCACACACGCAAAGAAATTAGAGGAACGAATTCATGCTATATGGTAAGTAACACCCTTCTGACGTTTTGCGCTTGTTGATTGCAATCAGGTATTGTATCCCGATGAGCGACCGGAATCGATTATTCCAACAGTCAGAGGAGAAGTTCTTCTTGCAGTGCGACACTGGGCGCGGTGAGCCTACAGCTTCGTTGACACTTGCCGTGCTCAGACTAAATGATCGATCTTCAGTTCCCGTGGTTGCAGTGTTCACCAAGTTCGACGCTCTGTATCCAGTTGCATATGGAGAAATCAAGAAGCAACTTAAAGGCTTATCGGTAGAAGAACGCTCAAGGAAGATTGCACAGCGCGCCGAAGAACTGTTCACGAACACGGGCGTTTTGAATAAGTTATGCAAGCCTGAAAACCGTGCGCGTCCTAAGTCGCATGTACGGCTGGAGAGTAAGTGATTCAGGTTGACTGTGTCATGTCAAAGTTGATATATTAGCAACCATCCTAGACATGAACGAACCAAATACAAATTGCAACACTCTACTGGAAAGCACCACTCTCGCACTGGATGACGAAGAATTGCGCTTGTGTTTGTTGTCGACACAACAATCAAATCTGGAGCTTTGTATCAAGTGTGCCATCACGTGAGTCGCAGATTTGCAAGTCACATATGTTTATTCCAACATCATCTAGAACACTTGTTGATCGCGCACATCAGCCATTCGGGTCGCTTCGAATCGATTATGAAGTTTATCAGTATGACATTGCTAGGTGGTTTGCACATATCAAAGTAAGACGAAGATTGATCTAATCTGACAATGTCCTGGTACTGGTGCTCACGATGGTAAATATGAAGTGCTGAAACTATAAACACTCTGATATATTTCCCTTGATTATAGTTGTCTTCCTATAACAGCTGGTAAGATTGTGGTTTACGAAGCTCGAACAGCACGGACGATGCTGATGCCTTGCGGATGCTCGCCTGTTTGACAGTGGGTAAGTGCCTTGATGCTTTCTACTGCTCGACTCATGCTCACGATCCCTATGCCTTGCTGCTGCTCGCCTGTTGACAGCGGGTAAATATACTAGTGGTTTCCAGTCCTCCACCTATGCTGATGATCCCCATGCCTCGTTGCTGCCCGCCTATTCACAGTGGGTAAGTGCATTGATGATCTTCAGTCCCGACCCATGCTCACGATCCCTATGCCTCGCTGCTGTCCGCCTGTTGACAGTATGTAAGTGCCTTGATGATTTTTAGTCGTCAACCCTTGTTCATCATTCCGTCGCTGCTGCTCGGCTGTTGACAGACGGTAAGTGCCTTGATAGTTTATAGCCATCGGCTCATTCTCATCATTCCCACGCTTCGCTGCTCCTCGCACTGTTGACAGGAGGTAAGTGCCTTGATGGTTTCTAGTCCTCGACCCATGCTCATGATTCTTATGCCTCACTGCTGCTCACCCGTTGATAGTGGGTAAGTGTCTTAATAGTTTCTAGTCCTTAACTACCCTTACTCATCATCTCCATGCCTCGTTGCTCCTTGTCTGTTTACAGCGGGTGAATACCTTATAGCTTCTATTCCTCGACCCATGCTCATCATCCCTATGCCTCCCTGCTACTCACCTGTTGACAGCGAGTAAGTGCCTTGATGGTTTCTAGTTCTCGACCAATGCTGATGATCCCCATACCTCCCTGTTGCTCGCCTATTGACAGCATGTAAGTACCTTGATGGTTTCTAGTCCTCAACCCATGCTGACGATCCCCATGCCTCCCTGCTACTCACCTGTTGACAGTCAGTAAGTGCCTTGACGGTTTCTAGTCTGACCCATGCTCATTATCCCCATGCCTCGCTGCTGTCCGCCTGTTGACAGTGTGTAAGTGCCTCGATGGTTTCTAGTCCTCGACTCATGCTCATCATTCCCATGCCTCGCTGCTCCTCGCCTGTTGACAGGACTGTATGTGCCTCGGTGTTTTCTAGTCTTCGACCCATGCTCATCATCCCCATGCCTCGCTGCTGGTCGCCTGTTGACAGCGTGTAAGTTCCTTGATGGTTTCTAGTCCTTGACCTATGCTTATGATCCTCATGGCTCGTCACTCCCTACCTGTTGACAGTATGTAAGTGCCTCGATGAGTCCTCGCCGCATGCCCATAATCCTCATGCCTCGCTGCTGCTCGCCTGTCGACAGAAAGTAAGTGCTTTGATGGTTTCTAATCTCTGACCCATGCTCATAATCCCCATGTCTTGCTGCTGCTCGCCTGTTGACAGTCGGTAAGTGCCTTGATGGATTCTGGTCCTCAACTCGTGCTCATGATCCCCGCGCCTTGCTGCTGCTCCCCCACTCACAGCACGTAAGTGGTTATGATGGCTTCCAGTCCTTGACCCATGCTGATGATCCCCATGCCTCGCTGCTGCTCACCTGTTGACAGGACGTAAGTGCCTTTATTGTATCTCATCCTTGACTCATCTCCGTGATCCTGATGCCTTACTGGTGCTCACCTGCTGATAGCAAGTACGTGCTTTTGATGGTTTCTCGTCCTCAACCCACCCATGCTAACGGTCGTTGCTGCTCACTTGTTGACAGAAAGTACGTACCTTTGATAATTTATCATCGTCAACTCATACCGACCATCTTTGCTGCTCATCTGTTGACAGGAGGTAAGTCCCTTCATGTTTTTCTGTTTGCAACCCATGTCGACTGGTCTTGCGTTTTTTTGGCAGGTGGTGGGTGTCTTGATCGTATCTTGTATTGAAATGATACTGAACAGTATAATGGTGTTCACTCATTTTGGTATAGCCTGATGTAAGCATTTTCTATTCTATCAGATGGAGTCGAATCACCATGACTCATATAATGCGTAGTTCGTTGAGTATCTCCCTCGATAGCTTATTTCCCATGTTCATTCATCTTGCATATTTTCTTGCCCTGTGCAGAACGTGAGTCCCCTCATAACTGGAAGCATTAAATGTGGAAACCATTTTGACTGGTTCCTTCATTTTATAGAATGTGAGTATGTTTCAGTCGCTAAGGATTTTAACCGCATAATCCCTTGTGTTCATCACGTGTTCGCAGAATGTGTGTGAATCATCTCCGATATGATAATATTCCACTGATAAACACTCTTATTTAGCTCGTACGTCCATGAATATCATATCTTCACCAATACATAGCGACACTCATCTGGTTTCAACCCCTGACAGTTTGTGAGTTACCTAAGCATTGATACGGCACTTATTCACAACCGTCATGTCAACTAAATAGAATGTGGGTCTTTGTTATTAGTCGAATGTCAATTTATATGATTCTGACATCCCTCTCGCAGGAGGCAAGCAATTTTATCTGTGGAGTTGATTCCGATCCTCACATTTTCAACCTATGCTAGGCCGAAATCGAGCGAGATGCTATTATTCACGTCCTTCAGCCTTTGGTAGGTTGATTTCCCCTCGCACTGATTCTCCGCACTGTAAGAGTGTGCAACAGGTTGCGAAGGGATCACTGCACACATCTGCTATGAACAGAATCATCCAGACTGGCCTTGGTCAGTTTCTCACCGCATGACCAGTTGCAGTCTTGATGACAGGAAGTAGCTACTATTGTCGTCCTCGAATACTCCGCCTTTCTCCCGAATAGCTCGAAGAAGTTGGAGGATGTCGAGTCTGCCGTGGCCTACTACCTGAAATCTCCGACGGTTATTGCAGTAGAGAAAGAAGCGAAAGAGATTTCTCATCGAGGCTACGACAAAGAGGAACTGAGGAAGAAGATTTTGGAGTTCATTCTTGAAAATCGCTTGTGTAAGTCCCTCGCCTGGTTTTGAACCTGGAGGTCGAAGCTTACCGACAGCCTACAGCGAAGGACTTGACAGCAAAGTAGATGATGCTCGAGCCAAGTTTCCTGTTTTTCGATGCATTTCTCCCATGCTATACGCTTGTATTGCATACGATACCCAGCTTCAGCTCCCGAGCGGTGCAGACTGATGTTTCCTTGTTTTCCGATGCTCTTCCTCATGCTATGTACCATACTCGGTAGCATTCAGACTAAAGTACAAGACACATACAAACTAATAATACCATCCTGAAGGATACAACATAGTTGTCGACAATATCCAGTGGAGTCTGGGTTCACATTCGGTAGATAAGCAACCAGGCCGCAGCTTACCATCGTGACAGGCCAACTGTCAACATACTGGCGCCCATATGTCAAGTTGCACAGGCGCTACTTAATATATCACAATGCAATGAGCTGCAACAAGTCTGATATCAGTTGAGACTGTTGAGTTGACTTGTACTTGCTCCTGGCACCCCCCGTGCCGATTTTTTGTACCGTTTTGATGCCAGGGCACGTGCCAGTGCGCAACCGAGTTTGTGTGACGCGTGACAGTTGCCTCCATACATGATGTACATACTACAGTCAGGTTCATGCTTCGTTAATCTCAGTTCTATTCCCAGACTCGGAGCCTGACCGAGACTCCTTACCTATCATTAATTCTATCCCTGTTCGTACCTCTGATTTCCAGACAAGGTTCGAAGTAAACGAATAAGATCCGAATAACAGGCTACCATGAGCTCGTGGTACACGCCGTGACCTCGTTCCACTAAGCGGTGATTATAAGGATCTGTATTAGGCGCCAGAAGAGCACAAACTTGCCTTGACTGTGACCATCGACGTCCTCTACCACTGCAGCAACACCCATGGCTAAGAAGGTCACCCTAAGTAGTGTTTCTCTCATCTTTGCGTTTGTTATCTTGCGTTCGGTTTTCTTCTTCGAACTAATCGCAATGCTCGAATCCTCTATCACAGGTGTGGAACAGCTCTCTTTTCTGATGGCAAGCAAATACAACATCTCCGTTCAAACATGTATTTGATAATTGTTCTCAGGTTATGCCAACAATGTCATTGGTTCTGGTGGGTGATGCATTAACTTAATGAGCTTTCTTTGACCCAAATTCGATTGTTTTGCAGTGAATACCCGTGAGCGTTGTTTTTCACGAAATTTACTCAAGGTTCAATGACAATTACAGTTCTAAAACGCATATACGGTACTGGTTCTGGCGGCATCACTACGAACTACAGCACCACACTCTCTAGTGTCGCCTTCGCAGGTACGTACCTGAGTCACCTTTGTTGATGAGCAATTAAATCGTCCCAGGCATCGTGGTGGGTATGTTTACCTTTGGCTACCTCTCCGACAAAGCTGGGCGCAAATTCGGTATGGTAAGTAGATATCAATTCGATCGATCAACCCACAAGTCATGCTTTTGGAACAGATGTCCGCAACTGGGATCATTGCAGTATTTTCTGGTCTCTCATCTGCGTCGTCTGGTGTTAACCACAACCTTAATGGTATGCTCGCTATGCTTATCGCATGTCGGTAAGTACACGTGCCGGTCCAAGATCATCTCTGCCGCTCATCATCTCTTACACAGCTTTTTTCTTGGGATTGGCGTTGGCGCTGAATACCCTTGTGGTTCTGTGTCCGCATCTGAACAATCGGAGGAAGAGGGCATTGCTAAGAACTCGCAACACCAATGGCTCGTGCTTGCGACGAGTGAGCTGATGTGACGAAACGTCTTTATCACCATTATTCTAAAACGCGCTGCCCAGCCACTATGATCGATTTTGGTTTCGTTATTGGAGCGTGCGTACCATTGGTACTTTACTGGATGTCCGTGCTGCCATTCACTTCCACATCTTGTAATTCATGTCCAACTGTTGCTTGTCAGATTCGGGGACAACCACCTTCGTGCTGTCTGGCGTCTCTCGGTTGGGCTTGGTGTAGTTCCTGCTGCTGGTGTCTTCTTTTGGCGGCTACACATGGAGGAACCTAATCGCTATAAGCGCGATTCAATGAAGCATGTCCGTATCCCATACGGACTAGTCATTAAAAGATACTGGCGTGGCCTGCTTGGCATCTCGCTGGTATGGTTCATCTATGACTTCGTCACGTATGTCGACAACCGCTTCCATGCACTCTGACTAGTCGCTCACATACCTCCAGATACCCAGTATATTGTCAGGCACTTACGGGATACATTATCACTGATTTTTCCTATAGTTCGGACTTTATTCATCCACAATCACCGACACGTATTGATTTCTTTTGTTTCTTGATGTGAGTAGAACTTGACCGTCTTGGCAGCATTACTGGCGGCAGTTCATCCCTCGCCGTCGTCCTTGGTTGGTCCGCTGTGATCAAGTAGGCTTTCACCCGTTCGTGGATCATGCTCCTGTTAACGTAGTTTCACAGCCTGTTCTACATGCCAGGTTAGTCTATTAGACCATGACGAAATTTCAGAGCTCACATTCTGTCTGCAGGCACCATTATAGGTGCCTTCGTTGTTGATCGTATGGGTCCAAAGGTCACCATGGTGAATGGTAATAAGCAGATGTGGAGTGCTTTTTTTTAATCCCATTTTAGATCACTGGCCTTCTCGTCCAAGCAGTCATTGGATTTATCATGAGTGGTTTTTATACCCAGCTGTCACAACACGTTGCCGCTTTTGCTGTAGGTATTTCTCACACAAGGGTCGTTGATGCTGAGTGGTTCATTAGGTGGTGTACGGCATCTTCCTAAGCTTCGGCGAGTTTGGTGCGTGGGGTTGCGCAATCCCTCCGTCTTTTAAACTCTTTTTGCCTAGGTCCCGGAAACTGCGTTGGTGTAGTGGCTGCAAAGTCTGGACCTACTGCTGTGCGTGGCCAGTATTACGGTGTTGCAGCTGCTGCTGGAAAAATCGGCGCATTTGTTGGAACTTGGTGTACGTGTCATATAGTCCTTGTATGGCGGGTGAACTGAGTTGATTCTTTGTCTGTCTAGTGTTTCCGGTCATGATCACAGATTTTGGTGGCTCAGGCTCAACTAAAGGGAACACTGGCCCCTTCTGGGTTGCCAGCGGTCTTGGCATCCTAAGCGCAATCATTGTATACTTTCTTGTGACACCCTTGGACCACGATGGGATGAGGGAAGAGGACGCCAAGGTGCGCAGCTATCCCTCCCGTTACCCACGGCATTTACATACCTTACAACGTAGTTCCGTGAATACCTCGAAGCGCATGGTTTTGACGTCTCACTTATGGGTCTTCGCAAAGCTGAAACCATGCAATATATGGAAGGCAAAGGGACAGGTTCAGCGGTCAAGGTTACTGACTCAGCGACCAAAGTTTAGCTGTGCTGCAAACATATAATTCTGAATGTGTTGAGACGCGGTTGCACTCAGGCTGCGTCAGTGGCATGATCCATTCCGATTTCCTACCTAGTACTGTGATTTTTGTACATGTATGCTATATGGGCTTGTACGAAAAAAAAAATGGAGCCGGGATAAGCCCTCCTTGAAGGAAAAGTGCCAGTAGTCATGAATCAACGAAACTCGTAACTTCGCACTAGCATAGGGATAGTAAACGAGATGACGTCCCAGACGTTCCTAAAACCCAGTCATTATTATGGAAATTTGAAGTGTGTCTGGGTAAAATACTCCGTGCCAATCTCATACCACGGTTGCAACGAACTTATTAGTTTTGGGCGACATGGACTTCAAGACCAAGAGCGTGTCGTTCCAGTGATTGCCGCTGTAGGAAGGCACCTGAGAAAGCACATAGTTTGTGGCGAAGGAGCCAGCCGCCCACCCAATGTAACCGAGGATAGCTACAGATGACACACGTCGATTTGTATCAGGGCACAATAACGTATGAAAAACGTACCATCAGAATGAGCAGCCTGGTAACTAATTTGTTGCGATATGTAGCCGACACAAGAGTTTACGTTCCCACCACCAGTCTCCGAGTTGAGGGCCTGTCGACCGTTTGCATGGAGCCAGGTGGTCAGAGGGGACCATGTGTCGTCAATGCCGTTGGTCACGCACTCAGCGTTGCTGCCACTAAGTGATATCAGCGGATGTATAGGCAAGGGAACTATTGTACTAACGAGCCATCATTGTCGAGGTACTTGTGGACGTCCATAACAAGGTTAGTGTATGTGCCGTCAGGGTTATGCACCGTGCTAAGGGCTTCAGCGGAACCACTGGAAACAAAAGTCTTCGCAGAAGCCCAGTCTGTTCCGGGGAGGAGAATGATCTGAGTTGTAGCGCCAGCTTCCCTGAAGACCGAATACATGATTTTTAATTGACACACCCTGCAGAAATAGTAGAACATACTGACCGAATGGCTGTAACTGCACTCTAGTTCCCCAGAAACATCAGTATCATCTGAAGCTTGTGGACAAGAACCACATACCTGGACTGTAATCGTGAAAGCGGATTGTGTCAGAGGTGAAAACAGAAAACATCCATCAAGAAATTCATACCGGACTCTGCCCAAGCGGCGAGATTCTAGATTCAGCGATCTCAGCATGACCCCTTAAGGATTTTTTGAGACACTAACCGGGATATCATGAGGTTCGTTCATACTGATTATCAATAAGTCAGCAATCTCGACCTGCAACGGCCATCACATACATCCCAAAGATGACTCTCGTCTCGTCCTTCCAGTGCGAGGCAATGTTAGACCAGAGCTCCGCAAATATTTCGTTGCTTGGACCGCCTTGACCAATAACCTATCATCGGATTGAGTATCGTTGGCAGTGTCAGAAGCACGGTTGCTAACCTGCCCATTGTACCTAGCGTAATTGTGTATATCAATCTCACAGTAAGCGCCAGTGCTCAGACAGTCGGACACCAGCATGTTATATTTGGAAAACTGAGTCTCATCCAAGACGCCAGTCATCTGGTCATTAGTGAGGTATTGCCAGCCAACAGGAAGACGGAACACATTGTAGCCGTCATTGACAAAATGTTGCATTTGGCCCAAGCCATCAATACCTAAATAGTATGTTAGAGTTGTGAGAGAGTTCTCCAAAATAGATTATACCGGATAATTGGTAAATAGGGGGAACAGCGTTGGAAGCCACGCAAGTGCCATCTGTGCCACAGCCAAAGTCTATGGAACAGGACTCTGGTCATGACTAATAATTGTAGTAGTACTATAGCACCCACCAAAACCTGCAATATTGACACCGGCGAACTGGAGCGGTGTAGACTTGGATGTCTGGGCGTTGATGAGGATCGTTGTGGCAGCGACAAAAAAATAAAAAGACTTGATGGCCATTTTACGTGAAAAGAATAGGGAATCTGCTGAGGTTTCATCTGATAGTATGGCTGTCCTTATGTATGGGTCAAAGCTTCAGGTGTGTAGAAAGCTTTACCAGTGCTAGGAACAAACACACATGATGTACTCTCAACCGTGACCGAAGTTCGTGCGAGTTCTGCATGAAACTATGCCACTGAGCTGACCCTGTGGTGACGGGATCTGATCACGAAGATACTGAGTTGATCCCATGAGGCCCTATGGTGACGAGAAGAGTCAAATATACTGACCCCATGGTAATGAGATCACAGCGTATCAAGAGAGATAGTATTTGCCAGCAGTCCCCAAGACTGCTTGAATGGAAGATAAGTAGAACAGCGCAATCACGTCGGAATATCATGCAAGTCTATAGGTTTATGCTTTGCGTCATAGTGGACAGTAAGCTTGAGCACGGTCAATGACCATATTATGCGCTGACTAAGATTCTAGGGTCGAACATCATTAACCTCGTGGTTGTCTTTTGATTCGGTCGGCCATTATAGTACTAGTCCCATGGAGTTTTGCTTCTGACTCCACATGGGGGCTCGTTGTAAATTCCCCCGGTACTGCGCACGGACCCTTGACATCGTAATGCCGCATGAACTTTTGGTGGGTTCCACTAGTACTATCTATTGCATAATAATGCTACCATTCGCCAGCAACAACTTTACTGCGCATATCGAGCTCGCTGTGCCCGACGACGAGCAGCCCGTTCTCACTTCGACCATTTAACAGCCCGCTTTTTCCCTTCAAAATCAGTAGATTGCAGCATAGAGGTGAGAACATACATTTTTAGTAATGAGTAACTCGTTGGGGGAAGGTCTAAACACTAGACCATACACTAATCTACTTGCTAGTCTTCGTCATGAGCAGTAGACTGCTCCTGTTCACTATCTTCAATGGTCTCACGGCCCTTAGGTTACCTTTCTGAGCACGCCTCCGCTGCCTGGACCTTGTTTGGTTGTCTTCCCTAGCCGTGTTCTTGCGCTTTCGTGACGGACCTGCCAGTGCATATGAATGCTTTTTACGAAGTTTGCCAATGACTTCGCCTGCTACCTGCTGCCTTTACACATCTGCATTGAAGTTGTCAAGCTCTGACCTTGTCAGGGTTTTCCACGCACAGGTGCCTACTTTTCACGCATCGCGAAGGACTCGCACGTCGAAGACGGTGTGGATGCTCCAAGGAGATGTGAATAGGATGATTGTCGGCCAGTCGTCCATGAGGATGCCGTGCGAAACAACAGGTTTATAACAATGATGGTCTTGTTCGTCATGCGTTCTATCAATAAAAGTGAGCGGCGGAAGAGCCAAAGTTAATGATGATATCTCTATTTAATCATGCAAGAATCAGTCTCGCAGCTTGCTTTTGCATGTTTTTGACACTATCTCACCTGATAATGGAAGAAAAAAACGCCAAGTGCAACAGGCGGATGGAGGTCAGACATGGTCGCCCCAGGTATCTGGCCCTTGATGCTTTGTGTCCAACATCCAGTCGTTCGAGTGTTCCATGCCTGCAGTCGATGTGTTACATTGATCACATTGAGAATATGTGACTTGGTTGATGATGCATATCACAGACGCAGGATGCGAAGAGAATACTGGAAGCTGAATGTCGAACGTTGAACAATGAGCATATGGAACTATTAATTAATCACTTCACACTGACATGGGGATAGTAAACGGGATGACGTTCCAGACGTTCTCAAGCCCGGTCATTATTACAGAAAGTGTCTAGGTTAAATGCTCTACTTCGATGTCATGCTACAGTTGCAACAAGCTTATTAGTTTTGGGCGACATGGCCTTCAAGACCAAGAGCGTGTCGTTCCAATGATTGCCGCTGTAGGAAGGCACCTGAGAAAGCACATAATTTGTGGCGAAGGAGCCAGCCGCCCACCCAATGTAACCCAGGATAACTACAGATGACACATGTCGATTTGTATCAGGGCACAATAACGTATGAAAAACGTACCATCAGATTGAGCGGCCTGATATCTAATCTGTTGTGACATGTAGCTGACACAAGAGTTTACGTTCCCACCACCAGTCTCCGTATTAAGAGCATGGCGACCATTTGCACGGAGCCAGGTGGTCAGAGGGGCCCATGCATCCTCAATGTCGTTGGTCACGCATTCAGCGTTGGTGCCACTGAGTAATATTAGCATAGGCATAGGCAAGGCAAAGATTGTACTGACGAGCCGTCGGAGTCGAGGTACTCGTGGACGTCCATAACAAGGTTAGTGTATGTGCCATCAGGGTTATGCACCCTGCTAAGGGCTTTAGCGGAACCACTGGAAACAAAAGTCTTCGCAGAAGCCCAGTCTGTTCCGGGAAGGAGAATTATCTGAGTTTTAGCGCCAGCTTCCCTGAAGACCGAATACATGATTTTTAATTGAGACACCCTGCAGAAATAGTCAAACATACTGACCGAATGGCTGTAACTGCACTCTAGTTCCCCAGAAACATCAGTATCATCCGAAGCCTGTGGACAAGAACCCACATACCTGAACTGTGATGGTGAAACCATATTGTCAGAGGTGAAAACAGAAAAATCCATCGAGAGATATCATACCTGACGCAGCCCAAGCGGTGATGTTCTGGTTCAGCAATCTCAGTATGAACCCTTTAAAAAATTTCGAGATACTCGCCGGGATATCATGAGGTTCGTTCATACTAGTTATCAGTAAGTTTCATCAATTTCTAGTTGCAGCGGCCATCACATACACCCCAAAGATGACTCTCGTCTCGTTCTTCCAGTGCGAGGCAATGTTAGACCAGAGCTCAGCAAATATTTTGTTGCTTGGACCCCCTTGACCGATGATCTATTGTCGGATTAAGCACGGTTTGGAATGACAGAAGCACGGTCACTAACCTGTCCATTGTACCTGGCGTAATTGTGGATATCGATCTCACAGTAAGCGCCAGTGCTCAGGCAGTCGGACACCAGCATGTTATATTTCGCAAACTGGGTCTTATCCAAGACACCGGTCATCTTGTCATTGGTGAGGTACTGCCAGCCAACAGGGAGACGGAACACATTGTAGCCGTCCTTGACAAAGTGCTGCATTTGGCCCAAGCCATCAATACCTAGGGGGTATGTTAGAGTTGTGAGAGAGTTCTCCGAGGTAAATCAAACCGGATAGTTGGTGAATGGGGGGAACAGCGCCTGAAGCAACGCAAGTGCCATCTGTGCCACAACCGAAGTCTGTGAAACAAAAATATAGACATGACAAGTAACGGTGATAGTATAGCACTCACCAAAGCCTGCAATATTGACACCTGCGAACCGGAGCGGCGCAGACGTCTTGGCATGAACGAGGACTGTTGTGGTGCTAACAACAGCAGCGACAAAGGAATACAAAAACTTGATGGCCATTTGACGCGAAAGAAACAGGGGATCCGCTGAGTGTCCATCCGATACAATGGCTGTCTTTTATAGCTGAGTTAAAACGTTCATTATGGTGTAGAATGCTTCGCCAGGAACAGATATGCATGATGCGTTTTCAGTCAGGACCAAAATTTGCGCAAGTTCTACATGACATGACCCTATGATGATCAGGATTCAGAAGAGTTATCCCTAAATCATGAAAATATGCTGACCCCATGGTAATGAGAAGACTCATCTCTGAATAATGATGACAATCACGACGCAAGAGCGAGAACAAATATTTGCCAGCGGTCCCTAAGACTACCGCGACAAAAGGGAGGCAGATCAATGCAACCACGTGAATTATGCTTGCCATCATAGAGTGGACATTTACTTATGATTTAAACGCTGGGGCAGTGGACTCTGGCCAATGATGAACAGATGAGCTAGCTTCGGGTGGTGAATCCTAACTGGATAGCCTCTGCACGTGCAAGTGGTATTTCCTTGATATGGCCCACGGTACTTACCATATAGTTAGATTGACAAATTCTATGTTTTGGTGGTAGTGGTGCCTGGTGGTAGTTCAGATCCCAGGTAAAGATTACTGCCGAACGACCGTCGACAACGCAAGTAAACGTTGGCGATATTATACTTTCGGTGAATGGTCGCTCCACTATATGCAGTAGTGATATAACAAATCGATCATCCAGGACCACGACAGCACCGCTTGTTTGTCGATATTGCTGTATTGATTAAGATGTATATTGCTCTCTGGTCGAAACGAGGTCGCTAGTGCCATCATGGACGCTCCCATGGAGAGACAAAAACTGAGCGAGGAATATCATATGTATCTTGCAGAGGTGCAACTCGGGAGTTGAAGTTCGCGAGTGAGCCGAAGTGTTGAGGCTGCCGCGTTTGCAGGGGCAAAGTTTGATACTTATGTAAGCAATTAAAATAACCGAAGTTGCCCTAATGTGGGGTCTGAGTCACGTTCTCAACGAGATTATCATGAAACATCCAAAGAACATTTTAACTACCCCATCGTTCAGCTGTTCGTCCGACAGCGGCCTTGCAGTACTCGTATATATAAGGTACTTAATTTGATTACATTAAAAAGTTTGTGGATTGATGATTCGCATCATAGACGTCGACGCAGGATGTAGATTTAGTAAAAAAATGATCACGGAGTTAATTATCATAAGAATCATGAATCAATTACTTTACGCTGGCATGGGGATAGTAAACGGGATGAACCAGGACATTATTACAGGAAGTGTATCTAGGTAAAATGTCCTACATTAATTTCATACAACGGATGCAACGA